>NC_080071.1:40991794-41291794 GCF_949987535.1 Balaenoptera acutorostrata
TACCATATAATCTGTGTGAATATTTTTTTTATTTTCAACACAAAACTATTTTTGTGACATGTAGGATCTGTACCCCATATATAACATGTTTGAGTATTCAACAGCTAAGGACCATTCTTGTCTAACTCCTTTGAAAATGTTTTCTTTGAAACTGGTATCACTTTACCTTTATTCATAGTAAACATACAAAAGTGCTTTCTTTTAGCTCCAAGATATACTACATTCTTTCATAGTCACCCTTTTAAGAATAGATTTTGTGGGTGAGGCTGGAAAAGCATGGAATTTCCAAACAAAGGAATTCAAAGGATATGTGTAACTTATTTTATTCATCAAAGCAAATTTAGGTAACTCATATTAATATTTTAGATTTCAGGAAATTTCTAATGAAAACTTAGCTTTCTCAATTTTTGTAATGTTTGTCTAAGTCTCCTTTTGACTCCCCCCAATAGAAAACCACACCAAAACAATAACAATCCACATGAAACTTCTTTTTTTGGTGTAATAAGCTGCCATTTTTGAAAGGCAACCAAGGGAGCTGTGCCAGTACAGTATTTCATGCCTAGACCGTCTGTCATGCTCCTGAAATCTCATTCTCATTATCACACAAATAACCCAAGGGATAGAGCTAGTCCCACTGGCAAGAGGGATCATCAATGTTTATCCTAAGCTACTATTACAGTGTCCATAATGGGAAAAGGTATACCATAATTAAGAGCTATAGCCAACTAATTCAGTCAAATTACATCTAATTATAAATCCAATAATCTATGCCAAAACTAGTTGTTGATAGCTAAGGGAAAAATAATAAGTTTTAATTAACCGCTATTATGAATCACTGTTTGAATGTTTTTTTATTAAAAATCTTTTTATAAGGTAAATACTATAGCTCTCTTCTATCTAACATTTTGGTTTAGGAATAGACAAATCAAAAATCAAAAATTATTTTAATAAAATTTTGCCTTTAAAATTTATAACATAATTATGTTAATTATTAAATATTCCTAGAAAATTTGAAAGGAAAATATGAGCTAATACTGGTGCTGAATAATTATTTAATGAACTATAATAAAATATTCTTGAAATAGATTAAGAAGGATAAGTAAAAACTGGAAATGGTCAACAGTGGACTTATTAAATAATAAGGTGGAAAATAAGGTGCACATAATGAGAAAATTTGAAGCTGTGTAATCTCCACGTAAGTTAACTAGGGACAAATTAATAACTGTCTCCAAATAATCGAAAAATGGAAATAAGGAAAGTGCTGACATGTAGTTTTGAATATTTACCATGGATTTGAGCAAAATTACATTAAAAACATTAGTTTAGCACAAGGAGCTTACTAATCATAAAGGTGGTTAATAGTACATAATCTCCTGCAGAAAGCTATGAAATTTTTATCTCTAGATATCTTTAAAAATAATATATATGTAAATAAAACATTGGCATGAAACATCTGGAGCCCCCAAGCATAAATAACAGCTCTATATGTCTCTTTCCCTCTAGTGTTGCTTGATAATTTAAAGAAAATAAAAATCTAATTTTGGCTTATGGTATATTTATTTAGATATAAATCCAATGTGAAATACAAGTGCATGAACCTATCTTCTTCTAGGTAAGAAATGTGATAAGCTATATATAATGTAATCATAGAAATATAAAAGAATGTGAGATTCTCAAAATTTGTGCATCACTGCTCCTAGGATATGACAAGGCTATTATCCCGGGACCTGGGATTTCACAACTGATTTGTTACAACAACTGATGTCTGAGCTTAATGACACATTCATGTATTTATTAAATAAGCACTTATCTACTTATCTACTATGTATCGGCCTTGGTGCTAGACAGATGTGTAGAATATAAAATATAAAAAAGACTTAACTCTTGGCCTCAAGGAAGTTATGAAGTAGAAGGAAAGGTAAGACTTGTACGTAAATTACTAAATTAAAAAGAAAATAGAAGTATCACAACAGATACCAACAAGGTACTGTGATTTTAAGGACTAAGTAACCATTTCTTGGAAGTGATATATCATGGGATTTCATAACAATTATGCTATTTAATAATCATGAACAGTAGCTAAGACTTGGATAGGAAAAGAGGTTGTTGGCGGTAATTCTCTGCAAACCAAGTGAGAATGATGAATTTTTTGTTTTTAACATCTTTACTGGAGTATAATTGCTTTACAATGGTGCATTAGTTTCTGCTGTATAACAAAGTGAATCAGCTATACATATACATATATCCCCATATCTCCTCCCTCTTGCGTCTCCCTCCCACCCTCCCTATCCCACCCCTCTAGGTGGTCACAAAGCACGGAGCTGATCTCCCTGTGCTATGTGGCTGCTTCCCACTAGCTATCTGACCTAGAATGATGAATTTTAAAGAGCTTTACGATTAGTAATTGTTGTCTTTGTTGTTTTTGTTGTTCAGTTCAATCACATATGCTGAATTATGTGCCAGGCTCTATAGTAGAGGCGAGGAGTTTATACTCTTATCCTTATATAGAGTTAACCTTTATTGAATTACAAGTTTTGTATTGGTGAGCCTTTCTTCTTGAAGAGTATAGGCATTTTCTCTCTTCACTCTCTCCTCTCTTCTGAGGTGATTCAAACTATACCCATGACGTTTATTATCATCCACATAGCTTGTAAGTTTGTTTCTCCAACCTAGAACTCTCTTCAGAGGTCCAGGCCATATTTCAGCTGCCTACTTGATATCTCATGCACCAAATGAAAACTATCTAAAACAGAATTTGTAATCTTTCCCCCCAAACCTGGCCTTCCTCCTGTATTTCCTATCTCAATAGATGGCACCAATATCCATCTAGTCTTGCAAATCTGAAACCTAGGAATCATCTTGAATACCTACCTCTCATTACATGCCATAATAAATTTACCAACAATTCCAATAATCCAACTTTACTCTTAAAAACCTCTGATATATATTTATCCATTTCTTCTCATGTTGCCTGATCACCAACCCTCATTATCATTTCTTTCATATGGACCACTGCAATACATTATTTTTGTGTGTGTCAGTTTTTGTCTCTTTCCAATTTATTCCCCATACTTCAATGGGAATGATTTCTCTAAACTGAATCTTATCATGTGACTTCCTTGCGTAAACCTTCCAAAGGCCATCAGCATTAAGTCCACATTTCTAAATATGTGTCCAAAGTCTTTCATAATACGACCTCTGCCTAGTTCTGCAACCTGGTCTCGAAGTGGACTTTCCTCTCCGCCTTGGATGAAGCTTTCATTCAAGCTTCATTCTCCCTCTAGCTTCATAGATTCTCTGCATATGCTTCTCCCTGGCCTGGATGGAGTGCTTTCTACCATGTCCACTGCCTTACTTTCAATTGATTTACTTCTACTTATTTATCAGATCTCAGCTCAAATACCACTCCATTAAGAACACTGTCTATCACTGCCAGTATTTTTCCTCTGTGATCTTTTTTACCTACTCACGTACAATTCAGTGGTGGAAAAATCAAGTTAAATAACATGAAGATGGATTCATAGTTTAACGCAGTGAAAAGCATATACATGTATCTCTTCTCCAGCTCCCAAAATTCTCATTCAAAATGTATAAACACACAGGAACAAAGAGAATAGGACATAAATCAGCAGTAGTCTAGAGAGTTAAACCAAGCATTTGGGGATCAAAAGTAAACTGAATGAGTAGAATCTGTATTAATGGAGTAGGAATTTCTATCACCTAAGATCTATGAGAGGAATACCAAAGAAAGTATGCAGCCCTCATAGGGAGAGCATATAGCCTGGGTAATGAGAGGAAAGTGCATTGCTGGGATGCATAGGACATCTTCTACAGAAGGCCACTTCTCCAAGGTGGAGAAACATAACCAACCTACTAGTGAAATAAAAATACGAACAGCAACTTGGGCAAAATGACACAACAGAGGAACATGTTCCAGATGAAGGAACAAGATAAAACTCCAGAAGAAGAACTAAGTCAAGTGGAGATAGGCAATCTACCTAAGAAAGAGTTCAGGATAGTGATTATAAAGATGATCCAAGAACTCAGGAGAAGAATGGATGCACAGAGCAAGAAGTTAGAGGTTTTTAACATAGATTTAGAAAATATAAAGAACAACCAAATGGAGATGAAGAATACAATGACTGAAATTAAAAATACACTAGAAGGAATCAACGGTAGACTAAATAATATAGAGGAATGGATCAGTGAGCTGGAAGACAGAGTAGTGGAAATCACTGATGGTGAACAGAAGAAAGAAAAAGAATGAAAAAAATGAAGACAGGTTAAGAGACCTCTGGGACAACATCAAGCGCACTAATATTTGCACTATAGGGGTCCCAGAAAGAGAAGAGAGAGAGAGAGAAAGGGGCTGAGAATATATTTGAAGACCTAATAGCTGAAAACATCCCTAACCTGGGAAAGGAAACAGTTGTGCAAGTCCAGGAAGCACAGAGAGTCCCATACAGGGTGAACTCAAAAGGTACACACCAACACACACTGTAATTAAAATGACAAAAAATAAAGATAAAGAGAGAATATTAGAAACAGCAAGGGAAAAGCAACAAATAACATGCAAGAGAACTCTCATAGGGCTATCAGCTGATTTTTCAGCAAAAACTCTGCAGACCAGCAGGGAGTGGCACCATATATGTAAAGTGATGGAAGGGAAAAACCTACAACCAAGAATATCCAGCAAGGCTCTTGTTCAGATTTTACAGAGAAATCAAAAGCTTTACAGACAAGCAAAAGCTAAAATAATTCAGCACCACCAAACCAGCTTTACAACAAATGTTAAAGGAACTTCTGCAAGTGAAATAGAAAAGGCCACAACTAGAAACAAGAAAATTACAGCATGAAAAATCTCATCAGTAAAGGATAACATGCAATAAATATAGGAAATCATCCACACAGAAAACTAGGAGGATGTTTAAAAGACAAAAGTAGTAAAATCATCTATATCCACAACAAGCAGTTAAGGGATAAATAAAACAATAGATGTAAAATATGATATTAAAAACAGTAATTGTGAGGGGAGGAGACTACAAATGCAGGGTTGTAAAAATGCATGTGAAATTAAGAGATCAACAACTTAAAACAATAGAGTATATATGTATATATGTATGTGTGTGTGTGTGTATATATAGCTATATAAAAACCTCATGGTAACCACAAACCAAAAATCTTTAATAGATATACACACAAAAAAAAGAAAAAGGAATCCAAAAATAACACTAAAGATAGTCATCAAATCACACACACACAAAAAGAGAACAAAAGAAAAAGGGGAACAAAAAATGACCTACAAAAGCAATCCCAAAACAATTAACAAAACAGCAATAAGAACGTACATCTCAATAATTACCTCAAGAGTATATGGAATAAATGCTCCAATCAAAAGGCAAAGAGTGTCTGAATGGATGCAAAAACAATACATGTAGGTATGCTGCCTACAAGAGACTCACTTCAGATATATAGACACACACAGACTGAAAGTGAGAGGATGGAAAAAGGTATTCCATGCAAATGGAAATCAAAAGAAAGCTGGGTGAGATATTTACATAAAACAAAATTGACTTTAAAGTAAAAACTACTACAAGAGACAAAGAAGAACACTTCGTAATGATCAAGAGATCAATCCAAGAAGAAGACATAACAATTGTAAATATATGTGCACCCAACATAGGAGCATCTAAAAACATGAAGCAAATATTAAGAGACCTGAAGGGAGAAATTGACAGTAACACAGTAGTAGTAGGAGACTTTAACACCCCACTTACATCACTGGACAGATCATCCGGAGAGAAAATCAATAAAGAAACACTGGCCTTAAATGACTTAATTGAAATATGTAGAGCATCACATCTGAAAGCTTCAGAATACATTCTTCTAAAGTGTGCATGGAACATTCACATGCTAGGTCACAAAACAAGCCTCAGTAAATTTAAGAAAATTGAAATGATATCAAGCATCTTTTCCGACCACAACACTATGAGACTAGACATCAACTCCAAGAAAAAAACTGTAAAAAACACAAACACATGGAGGCTAAACAGTATGCTACAAAACAACCAATGAGTCACTGAAGACATCAAAGAGCAAATCAAAGAATACTTAGAGACAAATGAAAAAATGAAAACATGATGATCCAAAACCTATGGGATGCAGCAAATGCAGTTATAAGAGGGAAGTTTATAGCAATACAAGCTTACCTCAGGAAACAAGAAAAATCTCAAACAACCTAAACTTAGACCTAAAGGAACTAGAGAAAGAACAAACAAAACCCAAAGTTAGTAGAAGGAAAGAAATCCTAAAGATCAGTGTAGAAATAAATCAAATGGAGACTAAATAGAAACAGAAAAGATCAATGAAACTAAAACCTAATTCTTTAAAAAGATAAACAAAATTGATAAACATTTAGCCAGACTCATCAAGAAAAAAAAGAGAGGGTCCAAATAAATAAAATCATATTATGGAAAACAGAGACACCACAGAAATACAAAAGATCATAAGAGACTACTACAGACAGCAATGTGCCAATAAAATGGACAGGCTAGAAGAAATGGAAAAAAAATGTTTAGAAATGTACAACCTCCCCATACCAGACCAGAAGAAATTTTTAAAATGTGAACAGACCTATTACCAATAATTAAATTGAATCAGTAATTTAAAAATCTCACAAGAAAGAAAAGTCCAGGACCAGATGGCTTTACACGTGATTTCTACCAAACATTTAGAGAAGAGTTAACACCTATTCATCTGAAACTATTCCAAACTATTGCAGAGGAAGGAACACTTCTGAACTCATTCTATGAGGCCAGCATTACTTTGAAACCAAAAGCAGGCAAAGACATCACAAACAAAGAAAATTACAGGCCAATATCACTGATGAACATACATGCAAAAGTCATCAACAAAGTAGTAACACACCGAATCCAGCAATACATTAAAGGGATGATACGCCATGATCAAGTGGGGTTTATCCTAGGGATGCAAGGATTTTTCAGTATTCGCAAGTCAATCAGTGTGATATACCACATTAACAAATTAAAGAATAAAAAACCATATGATCATCTCAATAGATGAAGAAAAACTTTTCATAAAATTCAACATCCATTTATGATTAAAAAAAAACTCCAGGAAATGGGCATAGAGGGAACATAACATAATAAAGGACATAAATGACAAACCCACAGCTAACATCATTTTCAATGGTGAAAAGCTGAAAGCATTTCCTCTAAGATCAGGAACAGGACAGGATGCCCACTCTCACCACTTTCATTCAACATAGTTTTGGAAGTCCTAGCCACAGCAATCAGAGAAGAAAAAGGAATAAAAGGAATCCAAATTGGAAAGAAAGAAGTAAAACTGTCACTGTTTGCAGATGGCATGATACTATACATAGAAAATCCTAATGATACCACCTGGAAACTGCTAGAGCTCATCAATGAATTTGGTAAAGTTGCAGGATACAAAATTAACATACAGAAATCTGTTGCATTTCTTTACACTAACAACGAAGCACCAGAAAGAGAAATTAAGGAAACAGTCAAAAAGAATGAAACACCTAGGAATAAACCCACCTAAGGCAGTAAAAGATCTGTACTCAGAGAACTATAATACACTGATGAAAGAAATTGAAGACAATACAAACAGATGGAAAAATATACCATTTTCTTAGATTGGAAGAATCAATATTGTTAAAATGGTCCTACTACCCAAGGCAATCTACACATTCAATGCAATCTCTATGAAAATATCAATGACCTTTTTCACAGAACCAGAACAGATAATTTAAAAAAAATTTTGTGTGGAAACACAAAAGACCCTGAGTAGCTGAAACACTCATGAGAGAGGAGAACAGAGCTGGAGGAATCACGCTCCCTGACTTCATACTATACTACAAACCTACAGTAATCAAAATAGTATGGTACTGGCACAAAAACAGACACATAGACCAGTGAAACAGAATAGAGAGCCCAGAAATAAACCCATGAACTTATGGTCAATTAGTCTACAACAAAGTAGGCAAGAATATACGATGGAGAAAAGACAATCTCTTCGGTAAGTGGTGCTGAGAAAATTGGACAGCCAGATTGTGTAAAAGAATGAAATTAGAACATTCTCTAACACCATATACAAAAATAAACTCACAGAGGATTAAAGACCTATATGTAAGACCGGAAACCATAAAACTCCTATAGAAAAATGTAGGCAGAACACTCTTTGACATACGTTGTAGCAATATTTTTTTGTATCTGTCTCCTAAAGCAAAGAAAATACAAGCAAAAATAAACAAATGGGGCCTAATTAAGCTTAAAAGCTTTTGCACAGCAAAGGAAACCATCTACAAAAAAACCCAGAAAATCTATTAAATGGGAGAAAATATTTGCAAATGATATGACCAATAAGGGGTTAATATCCAAAATATATAAACAGCTCATACAACTCAACATCAAAAAAAACCGAACAACTTGATTTTAAAAATTGGCAGAACTGAATACTAGACATTTTTCCAAAGAGGAAATGCAGATGGCCAACAGGCACATGAAAAGATGCTCAACATCATTAATCATCAGAAAAATGCAAATCAAAACCACAGTGAGATATCATCTCACACCTGTCAGTTTGGCTATTATCAAAAAGAGCACAAACAACAAATGTGGGCGAGGTTGTGGAGAAAAGGGAACCCATGTACACTGTTGGTGGGAATGTAAATTAGTGCAGCCACTGTGGAAAACAGTATGAAGGGTTCTCAAAAAACTGAAAATAGAACTACCATATGATCCAGCAATTCCACCCCTGGGTACATATCTGAGAAAAATGAAAACACTAATTTGAAAAGAAATAGTAACCCTGATGTTCATAGCAGTATTATTTACAATTGCCAAGATACAGAACTAACCTAAGTGTCCATCAACAGATGAATGAATCAAGAAGCTGTGGCATATATATATACACACATACATACATACATGTGTATAATGGAATACTACTCAGCCATAAAAAGAATGAAATTTTGCCATTTGCCACAACATGGATGGACTTGGAAGATATTATACTAAATAAAATAAGTCATATAGAGAAAGACAAATACTGTATGATACCACTGGTATGTGGAATCTAAAAAATTAACTAATGAATATAACGAAAAAAGAAACAGACTCATGGATATAGAAAACAAACTAGTGATTAACAGTAGGGAAAGGGAAGAGAGGCAGGAGTTAAGATAGGGGTAGGGGATTAAGGTGTATAAACTATTATATGAAAAATAAACTTCAAGAAAGTATTGTACAATACAGGGAATATAGCCAATATTTTATAATAACTATAATAATCTTTTAAAATTATGAATCACTATGTTGTACACCTGTAAGTTATATAATTTTGTACATCAACTATACTTCAGTAAAAAAGAAAAATATTAATATAGGCCAAAAAAAAGAAATACATGGATACAAGTAAACAAATATGGCTTCTTGGCTCTTCACAGGGGTGTACTGGAAGTTACATGGTCAAGGCAGTTCATGAGGAGTAAGGAGTAAGCAGGTGAGAGGAGGTCAAAAAGTACAGGCTCATTGATTTTGCAACACTGGGTAGAATAGGGCTACATTAGCACTCAAAGGTTTATAATTAATAACTAATAACACATGATGGAAGCCTTGCTGTGCCACAGTCCCATACTTCTGTGTTCTATTTCTTGTTCCTCATTAAGCCAGCATCTGATCTGGTCATGATCTTCCAAACAAATGAAGACACAGGAACTCAAATAGCATCATACATCTCAAAAACAATGTTGGAAAGAGAAAGGAATTGAAATAAAATCTTCAAAGTTCTGAGGGAGATTGCCTTCTGACCTAAGTTTTATATCCAGTGTGACAGGCAATAAAGTGTGAGAGTAGAAGAAAAAGACATTTTCAGACGTGTAAGTCCTCAAAAATTTTACCTTGCGTGAACCCTTTCTCAGGAAGCTGGGCGATTTACTCCACGAAAGAACAAATTTCAGGATCTAAGTAACAGAGGTTCCTACACAACAAAAACCAAAGGGATTTTCCAGGAAATGACAAGGGACAACCTTAGGGCAAGAACTGTGCATAGATTCAAGAATGAGGACAGAGGGATCCAGGATTAAAACAGGACTGATTGATTAACTAATTTGGCCTTGTGGAAAACAATATAATTGAAAATAATGAAAAGACATTTTTAGTTTCAGAAAAAATAAAACAAAATACAACAAAGGAAATGTAATCATGTTATTTTGCCAAGCTGTCATATTATTGATATTGTCATAATATTATAAACATTGGGATAATTGGGCAAGAGGATGTAAAGTATAAGAAAGGCAAATTTTTATCTTATAAAATATGCATTTATCCTTTGACCTTGCATTGTCAATTCTAGGAATCTATCTCAAAAAATATATTGTAAAATTTTAAAAATTACTCATACTCAAGGTTATTTACTCTGATATTATTTATAATAGCAAAAAATGGATATGATTCCATTGTTCTTCCGTAGAAAACTCATTCAATAAACTATGGTACATTATCACAATAAAATATAATGCAGCCACAGAAAAGGAATAAGGAAGATCTCCTAGACATTGTTAAATGACAAAAATCAAGGTAGAGTATTATTATTTAACAGAACAGTTATGACTAAAAAATGCAAAGCAAATAACTGAATCACCATTTGATAATTCCTCAAGAAAATGATTCACACTAAAATCATCATTGCATGAAACCATTAGAATAAGTTTTAATACTGAATTCTACAGTTGAAAGATCAGGCTGTCATCCCCTGCATCCACTTTTCAATCATAGCATCTACTAAGTGTGGGAGGACCAGTTTTTATCCAGATATTATATACCTCTGGAGGTCTGGAGAGAAAACTTAAGCCAACATCTTAATTCAATTTTTTAAACTCTTATTATTTACCTTAAAATTTTCACATAATTAGTACATTCTACTCTTAATATATGCCCTTTTTAAATAGAGCACTCTCACTGTTGTAATTACATGCCACCGAGCAAAACGGATGCTCCAGAAATATGCGCCTTATCTCTTCTGTATTTTTGCATACTTTCTGCCTTTCTAGCTTAAAGTTTTTCATCATAACCTCTTTAGCATGTGTGAGTAAATGTGTGTGTGTGTGTGTATGAGAGAGAGAGAGAGAGAATCAGCCAGTGTAACTAACATTTTTGAGATGCTTGGTGGTAAAAACATAATTGAGGAGAGAATCTAAGATGATACTAGGAATGCCTTTTTTGTTAGGTTGGTGAATTTTAAGATAAATAAGATATAATTAGGATTTTTATCAAATAAGTAAAGGTAAGCGCCAGAGTAGGGATAGAAGATGACAGAAAGCTGGAATGTTTAATGAAGCAGTATGAAAGAGGGAAGGAGAGAAATAGAAAACACAGAAAAGGTTGCTGAAAATATAGTAGCTCAGTAAGCTGGCTATGGAATGCAAATATTTGGTCAAATTATCACCAAATCAAAATATGTGGGACTCGCTTCTATCTCCAACTCCCAAATTCTAATTTACCCTCTGGATTTACCTTTCTAGGCTGTCTCAATCTATTTTAATTTAATTTCACCTGTATAAAAATGATAGTAGCTAACACTTATTTAGTGCTTACTGTGTACCAGACACTGTTCTAAGTACCAAGAATGTGTTAACTCAAATAACCCCTTGAGAAATATTGGGTAGTATTCATATCTCTAAATCATAGATCAGGTACTAAGATAGAAAGGTTAAGAAACTTGCACAAGTCAGACATTTAATAAGTTGTAGAACCAGGACTGAAACACGGGCATTCTAATTCTAGAACTTGCATGCTTAATCAACCCTGATATGAGCAGTCAGTTTTGATACCTTTTGAATTATCATTGTTAAAGCTTTAAGGTAATATTCTTTTTTCTGACTTCTAACACGTCTTTAAAACAACGGCAAACTGAAGCAACTTGAGTAGATAGAATGAACAAGGAGTCGAAGGAAAATCATTTTTTAAAAGAAAAACATTTTTTAAAACTTCTTTCTTAATGTAGAATATGCCGTTCTTAATAGAAAAACAGTACTATTCATGTGTGGTAATTTACTAATATAAATATAACTGGTTAATCTCAGAGTTATGCAAGATGACTGGTCAAGTTCCTAAATGATCCATGGAAAATTAGTTTTACATATAAATTCAGATGTGTTAATAGTGGTCATTAATCAGTGTCAGCAATGGAAAGTGGAATAAAATTGTGACTTCTATTAATAAGTAAACAAAACTGGTATTTTCTATTACTGAACAAAGATTATGTTAAACATTAAATTGCAAAACCTATTTTAGTCATTATATGCACAGTTTTTCATCTGGTTAGCCCTAATATATAATGATAAAAGGGCTAATATTTATTACTAAATATGTTCTGGATATAGTAAATATCCTGCTCTAAAAACATTATTCAAGAGAAATTGTTTAATTGCATTTTAGACATTTTTCTTATTTGTAGAAAAAAAATTATTTTTTACTTCCTTTTTTTCTTAGTATACATACTAAAAACTAACTTAATTGCTTGAAGAAAGCACAGGAACTTATGATTTCCTTTTAAATAGAATAAAATGTTCATATGTTCTACAATGGTGCTATCAACTAAATCTCTTAAGAATAGTATAATTGAACTGACATTTAACTTGGCAATTAAGGAAATTATCTTAGCTTCACGTCCAATTTACGTTAGGAAGTTGATGTTTTTAGGTTAACTGAGAGTTGGTATTTTAAATGATGGCAGATTTCCAGAGACAAATGGATTCTCTCATGGAAGACTTCTGCTTCAAGCTGAAATAGACTAGCTGGGGAAGACAATATGTCTACCAAGATCACCAGAATAGCCAGATTTATCTATCTATAAATTTATGTATTTGAGGCATCGCAGGGCTGCTGAGGCAACCAGGTCTTGAAAAACTGAGATCCCAGAAGGAGGAGAACCACGGAAAGGTGAACCAGTATTCTGTGAGTTACTTCTTCCCCATAAGCATTTGTGTATCTTGGCTTTGATTCAGAGACTGAATCCAGGCAGAAGGTCATGGTGAAGAGGTAGAGATGCCAGTGGAGCACAATCTCACAAGACTAGAGAGACAAATGTCAGGAGTCCAGGACCCTGTGATTAAAGGGACCAAGAGCTATGTGAGATGGGAGACACAGAGCAATAACTCCAGTTCTCAGTGCTTTTCTCCTCTAGACATTTATCCTATTTTTAAGCTTCTCAGAGAAAGTGGCTAAGAAGCTAAGCAGAAAACCACTGAAAAGCAAAATGGAGTTAGAAACAATAAAATTAGCAACTTGTGGGATACAAGGTTTATCAATGAATTCTTAGATTACGGGATGAATTGTGTCCCCCGCCAAATTCATGTGTTGTAGTGCTAACCCCCCAATACCTCAGAATGTGACTTTATTTGGAGATGGAGTCTTTAAAGAGGTAATTGAGTTGAAATTATGTCATTAAGGTCAGTCCTAATCCAATATGACTGGTATCCTTATAAGAAGAGGAGATTAGGACACAGAGACACACACAGGGAAGACCATGTGAAGACATAGTGAGAAGCCAGCCAACTACAAGTCAAGGAGAGGAACCTCAGAAGAGACCAACCCTGTGACACTTCAGTATCATACTTCTAGCTTCCAGAATTGTGAGAAAATACTTTTTTGTTGTTTAAGCTAGCCAGTCTTTGCAACTTTGCTATGGCATCCCTAGCAAACTAATACATTCTGTATGCCAGCAATGAATAAAAAGTGTACATTTTCAAACAATGACATTTCAGTAACCCCCCCAAATCATTAAAACCTAGGAAAAATTAATTAAACCATTATTTCCTATGTATGAACTGTATCCCATTAGCCAAAAAATACTTCCTTGAATCCTGCTTTTTGGGGGGCATTTCATAGTTCTAGTAGCAGTCCTACATTACATATTGCCATTAATTCACTAGGCCTTCATTCTTCCAGAAGTTCTAAGTCATGGAAAACTGAAATTGTCCCTATAAAGTTCAGAGGTTTCAGCTTCTTTTCCCTAAACAGTGATGATTATAAAATTCTCCAATGTTACTTTAATCGAAATGGCCATTAAACGACGCACTGTTCTTAAGAAGACTGAAAAACAAAAATAATAAAAGTATTGAAAGAAAATACAGAAAAACATGTTCACAATTTTCATATAGGAACAATCTTCCTAAATGAAAAATGAAACACAAGCCATCGTGGAAAATATTGGCAGATTTGACATCATGAATATTAACATTTTCTGTACAGCAAGAAACACCCAAAACAAAAGACAAATGAAACATCAAGAGAAAATATTTGCAATATATACAAAGAGTTCCAGTGAATAAATAAGGAAACTCTCAGTTCTCTATTTCATACACGACTTATGTAGACAAGGTATCAACATACAGAGAAGAAATGTGTTATGCACTGGAAATACAAAGAAAAATAGGGCCGAATTACTGCCATCCAGAGGCCCATAATCCAACAGTGGAATGTTTGAATAAGCAAACAGTTAAAAGATAAAGTGAATCATTATAATGAAGTTGTGAACAGATTTTTATGGTTACATAGAAATGGGAGGGCCAAATCTGAATCAGGGTCAGTGAGATGTGATGTGGAGAAGAAAGCAAAAGGTGAGGGATGATGTTGCCCAGAAAGGAGAACATCAGTGATCTCCCAAAGGTAAAGGAAGAAGAAACTGAGCAGACAAGAAGTTGGAAGGAGTTTGGGACAAGGCAATGGAGTAAGGAAAGACATTTCAAGCAGAGAGAATAACATAAAATACCTTGTGTTTGGGGATGTTTTGGAGGGAAATTAAGAAAAACATGCATAGATTTTTAAATACCCTCTATGAGGAAACAAAGCAAATTTCCATAATCTGGATGTAGGAGTATGGGCATTCTTTATTGTACACCACTCATGATAAAGAGGTAGGATCTGGGTGCTAACTTATTTCTGTGATGGGCAGAACCATAAAGGCCTTAAATTGATGAGTATTAAGTTCTGACATGACTTCAGGTTCATTAAGTTTTTATTTCTCATATTACATTTCTTCAAGTGCTGACCCATTTCTCCTCTCCTTAAACCTTTAGTTCCAGCCCTGTTTTCAAAATTAAGTATCAAATACTATGCCACTTACTATATACCTGGAATCTACATCCCTGGCAGAGTGGGTAATTCTTTCAATCACAGCAATTACTAGGGTGTTTACTTTAAATGTGTCTATATAAACACAAACTGCATTAGAAAATCAGGAATAGGCAATTATAGAAACATCTTTTCATTTTGTTTCAAAATGATTCATCCTATCTGATAAGTGGACCTCAGAGAAGCAGATTGTGTCACTGGTTATTATCCAATGGAGTCTATTAAATTACCATTCTGTTGACACAGTGTTTGCTAAAGTTAAATTTCATCGTGGTTGACTTCCAAACAATTCTTTGTGAGATCTAATCATAAGCATTTATCAATAGATAAACAACCACTGGAGGCCTCCACAAACATAGCTAAATTATGGCTTTTTCCAATTTTTTTTGGATTAAATTATCTAGGATATTTCCTAAAGTTTGCATTCTATAGTCTATGCTATTTATAATTCCCCAAAATTATAATACAGAGAAATAGGAATTGGAAGATCCTCATAAAAACCTAATAATGACCTAAATTATTAGTGAAATGTAAAGCCCTAAAATTGATTTAGTTGACAATTCTTTGTTAGTTATCTTCAATTCAATTGTCATAGGAAAATAAATCCCCTAGAAGAGACATTTCCTTCAAGAATAGTAAACATAGTTTATATGCAGTTTCTTTTCTACAAACACAAACATAATCAATTTCTTAACACTATATCTGTGAAGAATTCCAATTGCCTAATTTTAAAATGTGAAGATCAACTATAAAAAGAAAAATGATTACAATATGGTTATGTTTTTTATTCTTTCATTTTGATGCATAATCAAAATATTGCATGTACTCAAGCATGTGTTTTCTGTAAAGAATACAGTATACAATTAACATAATGAAAATCTGAATTGACCAAATGTTAACATTATTCTACCTTTACTTTGTAAATGGAGCTGAATATTATCAAACTAAAAGTATTATCAAATTAAAAGTAATTTTACCATGATTAAAAGTTAAAAGTGGCATGCCAGTTTAGCTGATTATCACCTATCAAAAATGAATAATGAATGTCAGTTGTTAAAACATCCTAACTTATTTGCATAATACTGAGTTTAGTTTCTCTTAGTTTGCTCTACCCTGTGATTTTATGTCCACTAGAGCTATAAATTTTGTTAAAGGTCTAGATATGGATTTGATGGATTTAGTAATTTAATCTTTAACAAGTCAGTTTCCAAGTCAAATTAACTCCAGCATGTTGGAGTACATACATTTAAAGAGTGGTCATATTGACAAAAACAAAAGCATTTTGTTGCTTCAAATCCATGTTTGCTGTTAGCATCAGTGAATTTAAACTCACATAAACACATGGTCAAATAAATCAATTTACCAATATTACAAAGATAAACATATATTTATATCAATGTACTGTAAATGAATTCATTAAGAGGATTTTGGACATTTAAAATTCATTTTCAAATTGAATGAGTTACCATTTTTGCCTGGGGAAATGTACTAAGTCTCTAGGGACACATAGGTAAACAAGTCTATTTCATTTGTGCCCAGCATAAATGGCAGAGCTGGTGTTTTCTAATTCATCTTGTTTCTGTAGCTGTGAAGCAAAAATTTTTAGGATGGTACCCTCATCATCCTTACAAGACAAAGTAGATGTATTTTTCTATAAATTAATAATGACCAGTCTCAAATGGGCCTTCAGTTCTATTCAATTACTCTTAGGTCCTAGTCAACTTATTCCCTTTTTATATCAGCTATTTGAACTGATTGCCCCTTCCTCAAACATCCAACCCCTGTCTCTGTCTCACCTTTCTCTATTATCTTAGCAAATAATCTCACCACCTCTTCTACAAAGACCGTATTGAGCTACTTGATGGGTATTCATTCCTTCATTTTCAAACATACAATCTAACTACATCAGCACCTATTTTATTTCCCTTCCTCCTATTACAGTTAAGGACATTTCCCTCCAGCTACCTAAGGCCAATGACTCCATCTGTGCTTAGACCTCTGCCACTCTGCTTTTTCAAGAATCCACACTGTTGGTTTTCCCTTCCCTCTGTGGAACATTCAACTCTCACTCTCAACCCAATCCTTTCAAGTTTTTGGACATTCTCCTATTAAAAAACTAAACTAAGCAAAATTAAAACCTTCCCTGGACCCCACATTCCCTTTTCCCCCATCACAGCCAGCTTTCCCAGAAGAGTTGTCTACGCTCATATCACTTTATTTCCTCCTATCCCACACCCTCCTCAACCACTCCGATTCCACTCCCTCATCTATAACTCCCATCATCTATCACTCCATCAAAAGAGTAATGGCAAAATTCACTCATAACCTCATAGTTGAATCCAAAAGAGACTTTTTGGTCTTAATCTTACTTTATTCAACATTTGATAATTATTTATTGAGCACCTACTATGTTCTAGGGACGTTATGAACACTTGGGCCATATTAGAGACGAAAACAAAGATCCCTGCCCAGTGAAACTTATGTTCTTAGACATGTCCCAGCAGCAATAATGTTCTTGACCACTCACTCCTACATGAAGCACTTTCTTCCCTTTGTTTCCTTGAAAAAGCAATCAGCTGGTTTTTCTTCTACACTGCTGGGCATTTCTCCTCTAGTTCATTCTATATGAACGGATCATTAAAGGTGAAATTCTTCAATTTTCAATCCTAGGCTATCTCCTCACTTTTATGATACTCTCTCCTCTGAAATCTGGAACCATATATCCAACTGTCTAATTGACATCTTCTCTTGGACTGTCAAAATTACCTCATATTCAACAAATCTCAAATTGAATTGATATTTCCTCTCAAATCAGAGTTTCCTAGCTCAGAGAATGGCACTGCCATTTATCTATTTATACAATCTTGTTATCTTCTTTTCTGATCCAATATCAAGTCCTGTCATTTTTATATCTTAAATGTCTCTCTTTGCCCATCTCTACTGCCATCAGTCTAGTCCTGGCTTAATGACTCTCATCTGGATCAATATCTGTAATATTGTGATTTATAATAAGAAATATATATATTCTGGCACAGAGCTCCTACAACGCTTGGGATTTTCTAGGTGATAAAAGCAATACAGGTGTCTTGGTATTCATAATAAACCCCTGTCAGCCACACCTGAGTTTATGTTAATGAGGTGACTTCTGTAAAGCACCTAAGGATGGGGGCTGGATGCCAGGGAAACCAACCAAACTTTCAGTCCCACCCTTCTGACATCTGGGAAGAGGAGGGGGGCTGGAGGTTGAATCACTCGCCAGTGGCCAGTGATTTAATCAGCCATGCTGTGTAATGAGGCCTCATAAAAACCTAAAAGGCCAGGGTTCAGAGCGCTTCCAGGTTGGTGAACACATGGAGATGTGGGGAGAGTGGTTCTCTCAGAGAGGACATGGAAGCTCTGTGCCCCTTCCCATATACCTTGCCCTATGCATCTCTTTCATTTGACTGTTCCTGAGTTCTATCCTTTTACAATAAGCCAGTAATCTAGTAGTAAGATGTTTCTCTGAGTTCTGTGAGCTGCTCCGGCAAATTAAACTGGGGGAGGAAATCACGGCAACCTCCAACCTGTGGCCAGTCAGTCAGTAGCACAGGTGACAATCTGGACTTTCAATTGGCATCTGAAGCACAGGGCGCGGGGCGAGGGCGGGGGGGTGGGGGCGGTGGTTCAGTCTAGTAGAACTGAGCCCTTACCCTGTGGGATCTGATGCTCTCTCCAGGTAGGTGGCATCAGGATGGAGCTAATTGCCTGGTGGTGTGGAAACACACACACACACACACACACACACACACACACACACATTAGAACTGGTGTCAGAACTGGAATACCATACTCTTACTTCAGGTTTTCTTGTGTCCTCCCTTATACCTGTTCCTACTGAAGTCAGAGAAATCATTTTGAAATGACAAATGACCATGTTTAAGATCCCTTATTAGGATGAAAAACATGCAAGGTTTTATGTGGTCTGCCCGCCCCTCCCTTCCCATCTCCAGCATTATCTCACACCATCATCAACCTCATTCTCTCCCACCTACACTGGCTTCTAGTTAGGCTTCTGTGCTCACTGTGTTCCAGATCATCACAAAGCATTTATACATGCTTCTTCTTTAATCTGAAAAATACTTAGATGCTCATGGATATTGTCTCAATGCAAGCCACTTTCTCAAGGAAACCATCCCCTGAACTTTCTGATTATATAAAATTCACCTGTATTAGTTAGGGGTCAGGGTTCTCCATATATATACATATATATCTCCTAATCCAATACAACTAATATCCTCATAAAAAGGGAGAATGTGGACACAGAGAGACATGCATAGAAGGAAGATGATGTGAAGGGACACAGGGAGAAGATGGCCATCTGCAAGCCAAGGAGAGAAGCCTGGAACAGATCCTTACCTTTGAGCCCTCAGAAGCAGCCAACCCAGCTGACACCTTGATTTTGGACTTCTAAACTGCAGAACTGTGAGACAGTTTCTGTCGTTTAAGCTACCCAGTGTGTGGTATTTTGTTATGGCAGCCCTAGCAAACTAATATAAATACGTACTAGTTTTCAAAGCATTGTGCATATGTCATCCTAAGGATTAAGACTGCAAAATTTTATGTATATAAATGCATATGTGGGCTAAATATGTGAAACATCTTCTAGACTTCTACTCTACCTACATTTTAAGAGCTACTTAATCTTTTTCTCCAATCCACATATTTGAGCTTACCTAATGACTATTCCAAATTTATAAATAAGCCCACTTCCATCTAATGTTTATTTTAAACATCCTTGGTGCAATTTATCTCTTACTCTGAAGTATAAGAGGTATTTCACTAGTTTGAAAGCTAAGCATATGCATTATCCTTTAAGATTTAAATTTTATTTGGTGATGCTCTATCATCTTAAGATGTGACCATGTCACCACAAGCTTCTACAATCCTCTTAGCAAGAGAAGAAAGGGCTGTTGAGCACCAGCAATTAAATGCTTTGACCCTGAAGGGATGTAGGTCACTTTTGCCCACGTTTCATTAGCTGCGACTAGTCATGTAGTCACATGGCTGTATCTGATGTCTAGGAGGTAGGGAGGCTTAATTCTCCAGGTACCCACAAAGAGAGCATTGGACCTTGGTAAACGTTAACAATGCTTAGTACAAACCCCACTGTGAGAGTCAAAGTTAGGAAAGCTGCCAGGGGAGATGAAGTAGCACTTAAGTTCTGGTATCAAGAGGGGGATTTGAGGTTGGTGGTGGGCTCAATACTAACTTGATGGGTCTGGGGAAAGAAATGGTTCTAACAAGACAAATGACTGAGGTTGGAGCTCCCTCCCAATTCAGTCACCTTAGCTTTGTAATCTTTCTGTGGGAAGGATACTCAAGTATATGAATATAAGGTAAAAGAGAGCCATGATCTTGGAGCATAGGCATGGGGTGCCAGCAGGGACCTAGTCTAGCAATCACCTCACCACAGGAGTTGACCAGCACCCATCAGTTATTCACTCAACAAATATCTAGTAAGCGCCTACTCTCAGCCACGTACCTTCTGGAGAATTGATACAACCATAGACACAGTCCCTGCTACCATGGAGCTTAGAGTCCAATAGAGGATTCAGCCAAAATTACACCAACAGATGAATAATTGAAAACATGATAAATGCTCTGAAGGAGCAACTCCACAATGACCTTTTACAAAGAACTTGACCTCTACAAGGTTAGACCTGCACCTAATCTTGCAGGACTCAGGACAAAAGTACAAAAACAGACCCATGTACCATATGTCTAAACATTTATTACACAAACTATTAAATAGAATATATTCTGTTCTCATATATTGACAAATATACCTTCATTAAGACAAAATTGGAGATTCTTTGTAAAGTTTTTGGGTTTTTATATGACTCAAAGATGACTAGACTTATTACTGCACATGTCTAGATGTTTTGTTGAGGTTTAGATAGACTTTACTCAAAATCTGGTTCAGGTATCTATACCTATGGTGTCAGACACATCAGGAGGGTCTCTAAAGTTTTATTAGTCACTATATAATGTGGCTCTCTGCAGGGAACAGGGAAGAGTCCCAAGCTGGTCAAAAAAATGGCTTGAGAGTATAGGGAAAGGAGACTGGCTTGGGGTTTCCATGGCGGTTAACTCCTAACCCTTAACCCACCTTGGGGGGTCAGTGTTTTCACGCACACACTAAGGCTGGGGCTTGCATAGCCTGAACTTGCCCGCAATGCCAAAGGAGTGAGCGCTGGCCTTTCTCGTAAGATTGCCCGGATGTGGGACAGAAGGGGAAGGGAGAGTGGTGGGGCTGGAAAACTCTTGGTAAAACATGGAAAATGAAGTGAGGCTCTTTATTACAAATGTTAACAAGTTATTAGAACTCTACATGAATTAACATGAATAAATCTCAAATCAAGGGAGAGTAACAAAAAGTTAATTGAGGAGTGATATATACACAGATAAATATGGTATGTCCAGCAAAATATTTTTAATGCTTAAAAAACACATTTTTAAGCATTAAAAACAAAATTGTATATTATTTATGAAGACAGAAATGCATAGTAAAAAATGTAAAAATATAGGGGAATGACAAACATGGGGAAAAGAGGAAGGAATGGAATTAGGGGTGGTTCCAAAGGAGGCTTGAAATATGTGGGTAATGACTTAAGGAATATTGCATCAAAACGCTGTGAATGTTACAGTTTGATAAATCTGAGTGGTGGGTAAACAGGCATTTATTCTATTTTTTCTTCTCTATAGGTTTGAAATATTTAATGTAAAAAACTAAGAAAGAAACTTTTCATACTCATTAGAGTAGAGGCTTTTATAGTGTATGGGGTGACGGGTCAATCTAGCTTCCACACCTAAGTGAAGCTATAAAAGGGGAGTCTGATCCGTGTACCATTGCTGCTCGGTGCCACCTGACCTTGACGCAAAATCTGGTCCTGCTGGTGGACTGGTGCAGTCATGTCTTGATGGGGCAGGTACCTGCATAGGCCTCTTCCATCAGGAGCCAACTCACCTTGTGACAGTGCTCTGATTTCTAAATTTGCAAACTTCAGCTTGCATTTCTTTTGGTTCTCATACACAGTCACTCTCATGGACACCAGTTTGCTTCAGGAGCACTAAGCAGGGAATTCTAGTGTCCTCCATCTCAGGGACTTGAAACTGTCATCGATCTATCTTCCCATGGGACCTACCTAAGACAAATTTCCTGTTAAACCCTCAAAACACTTAGGCTCTAGTGAAAGTCCCTTTAATTCCTCCTAAAGTAAGTGACCTTCAGTAATTCTGGCAGCACTCCCATCAACCCTCTGAGAATGTTTTCAATGGATCGAAAGTGATTTGCTTTCTGAGGCAAAGTCCCCAGGAAGTTTCAGGATGTCTAGACCCACCCCTCTAGGGAAGGAAATGACAGTTGCTTGCATTTATTCTAAGGTGTCTCTTTTGCTGCAGAGGAGAAAAGAATACATATTTAATTACTAGCAGGGCATTATGAAAATTATTTTCATAATCATGAAAGTAAAATTCTCTCTTTGTTTTTGGATTAAATGTAATTTGTTTAACTTTTTTTTTTTTTTTTAGCCTCCTAGGGCTCTTATCAAGAATAGATGCATTTATCGAAATTGGTACTACTTTCTTTTTTTGTTGTTTTTTTTAACATCTTTATTGGAGTATAATTGCTTTACAATGGTGTATTAGTTTCTGCTGTATCACAAAGTGAATCAGCTATACGTATACATATATCCCCATATCCCCTCCCTCTTGCATCTCCCTCCCACCCTCCCTATCCCACCCCTCTAGGTGGTCACAAAACACCGAGCTGATCTCCCTGTGCTATGCGGATGCTTCCCACTAGCTATCTATTTTACATTTGCTAGTGTATATATGTCCACGCCACTCTCTCACTTCGTCCCAGCTTACCCTTCCCCCTTCCCGTGTCCTCAAGTCCCTTCTCTACATCTGCATATTTATTCCTGTCCTGCCCCTAGGTTCTTCAGAACCATTTTTTTTTCTTTTTAGATTCCATATATATGTGTTAGCATACAATATTTGTTTTTCTCTTTCTGACTTACTTCACTGTATGACAGACTATAGGTCCGTCCACCTCACTACAAATAACTCAATTTCGTTTCTTTTTATGGCTGAGTAACAGCCATAACATATATAACATGTATATATGTGCCACATCTTCTTTATCCATTTGTCTGTCGATGGACACTTAGGTTGCTTCCATGTCCTGGCTATTGTAAATAGAGCTGCAATGAACACTGTGGTACATGACTGTTTTTGAATTATGGTTTTCTCAGGGTATATGCCCAGTAGTGGGATTGCTGGGTCATATGGTAGTTCTATTTTTAGTTTTTTAAGGAACCTCCATACTGTTCTCCATAGTGGCTGTATCAATTTGCATTCCCACCAACAGTACAATAGGATTCCCTTTCTCCACACCCTCTCCAGCATTTATCGTTTGTAGACTTTTTGATGATGACCATTCTGACTGGTGTGAGGTGATACCTCATTATAGTTTTGATTTGCATTTCTCTAATGATTAGTAATGTTGAGCATCCTTTCATGTGTTTGTTGGCAATCTGTATATCTTCTTTGGAGAAATGTCTATTCAAGTCTTCTGCCCATTTTTGGATTGGGTTGTTTGTTTTTTTGATGTTGAGCTGCATGAGCTGCTTGTATATTTTGGAGATTAATCCTTTGTCAGTTGCTTCTTTTGCAAATATTTTCTCCCATCCTGAGGATTGTTTTTCTGTCTTGTTTAAGGTTTCCTTTGCTGTGCAAAAGCTTTTAAGTTTCATTAGGTCCCATTTGTTTATTTTTTGTTTTTATTTCCATTTCTCTAGGAGGTGGGTCAAAAAGGATCTTGCTGTGATTTATGTCATAGAGTGTTCTGCCTATGTTTTCCTCTAAGAGTTTGATAGTGTCTGGCCTTACATTTAGGTCTTTAATCCATTTTGAGTTTATTTCTGTGTATGGTGTTAGGAAGTATTCTAATTTCATTCTTTTACATGTAGCTGCCCAGTTTTCCCAGCACCACTTATTGAAGAGACTGTCTTTTCTCCATTGTATATTCTTGCCTCCTGTGTCAAAGATAAGGTGAATATATGTGCGTGGGTTTATCTCTGGGCTTTCTATCCTGTTCCATTGATCTGTATTTTTGTTTTTGGGCCAGTACCATACTGTCTTGATTACTCTAGCTTTGTAGTATAGTCTGAAGTCGGGGAGTCTGATTCCTCCAGCTCAGTTTTTTTTCTCAAGATTGCTTTGGCTATTCGGGGTCTTTTGTGTTTCCATACGAATTGTGAAATTTTTTGTTCTAGTTCTGTGAAAAATGCCGTTGGTAGTTTGATAGGAATTGCATTGAATCTGTAGATTGCTTTGGGTAGTATAGTCATTTTCACAACATTGATTCTTCCAATCCAGGAACATGGTATATCTCTCCATCTATTTGTATCATCTTTAATTTCTTTCATCAGTGTCTTATAGTTTTCTGCATACAGGTCTTGTGTCTCCTTAGGTAGATTTATTCCTAGGTATTTTATTCTTTTTGTTGCAGTGGTAAATGGGAGTGTTTCCTTAATTTCTCTTTCAGATTTTTCATCATTAGTGTATAGGAATGCAAGAGATTTCTGTGCATTAATTTTGTACCCTGCTACTTTACCAAATTCATGGATTAGCTCTAGTAGTTTTCTGGTAGCATCTTTAAGATTCTCTATGTATAGTATCATGTCATCTGCAAACAGTGACAGTTTTACTTCTTCTTTTCCGATTTGGATTCCTTTAATTTCTTTTTCTTCTCTGATTGCTGTGGCTAAAACTTCCAAAACTATGTTGAATAACAGTGGTGAGAGTGGGCAGCCTTGTCTTGTTCCTGATCTTAGTGGAAACGGTTTCAGTTTTTCACCATTGAGGACAATTTTGGCTATGGGTTTGTCATATATGGCCTTTATTATGTTGAGGGTAAGTTCCTCTTTATGCCTATCTGGTAATGGGTGTGCTCTGTTATGTTGTTCTGCATCTATTGAGATGATCATATGGTTTTTATCCTTCGATTTGTTAATATGGTGTACCACATTGATTGTTTGCATATTGAAGAATCCTTGCATACCTGGATAAACCCCACTTGATCATGGTGTATGATCCTTTTAATGTGTTGGTTTGGATTCTGTTTGCTAGTATTTTGTTGAGGATTTTTGCATCTATGTTCATCAGTGATATTGGCTGTAGTTTTCTTTTTGTGACATCTTTGTCTGTTTTTGTATCAGGGTGATGGTGGCCTTCGTGAGTTTGGGAGAGTTCCCCCTCTGCTATAGTTTTTTGCAGGGAGAGTGAGGTGGGGGGGGTTCTTTTTTGTGGGTGTGGGGGGAGGGGGGGGGGGTGGGGCTTCGGAGGGGGGGTAGAATTCACCTGTGGAGCCATCTGGTCCTGGGCTTTCCTTTGTTGGAAGATTTTTAATCACAGTTTCAATTTCAGTGCTTGTGATTGGTCTGTTTATATTTTCTGTTTCTTCCTGGTTCAGTCTCTGAAGGTTGTGCTTTTCTAAGGATTTGTCCATTTCTTCCAGATTATCCATTTTAAGGCATATAGTTGCTTGTAGTAGTCTCTTACAGTGCTTTGTATTTTTGCAGTGTCAGTTGTTACTTCTTCTTTTTCATTTCTAATTCTATTGATTTGAGTCTTCTCCCTTTTTTTCTTGATGAGTCTGACTAATGGTTTGTCAATTTTGTTTATCTTCTCAAAGAACCAGCTTTTAGTTTTATTGATCTTTGCTATCGTTTCCTTCATTTCTTTTTCATTTATTTCTGATCTGATCTTTATGATTTCTTTCCTTCTGCTAACTTTGGCATTTTTTGTTGTTCTTTCTCTAATTGCTTTAGGTGTAAGGTTAGGTTGTTTATTTGAGATGTTTCTTGTTTCTTGAGGTAGGATTGTATTGCTATAAACTTCCCTCTTAGAAGTGCTTTTGCTGCATCCCATAGGTTTTGGGTCATCGTGTTTTCATTGTCATTTTTTTCTAGGTATTTTTTGATTTCCTCTTTGATTTCTTCAGCGATCTCTTCATTATTTAGTAGTGTATTGTTTAGCCTCCATGTGTTTGTATTTTTTTCAGTTTTTTTCCTGTAATTTATATCTAGTCTTATAGTGTTGTGGTTAGAAAAGATACTTGATATGATTTCAATTTTCTTAAGTTTACCAAGGCTTGATTTGTGACCCAGGATATGATCTCTCCTGGAGAATGTTCCATGAGCACTTGAGAAGAAAGTGTATTCTGTTGTTTTTGGATGGATCTCCTATAAATATCAGTTAAGTCCATCTTGTTTAATGTGTCATTTAAAGCTTGTGTTTCCTTATTTATTTTCATTTTGGATGATCTGTCCATTGGTGAAAGTGGGGCGTTAAAGTCCCCTACTATGATTGTGTTACTGTCGATTTCCCCTTTTATAGCTGTTAACATTTGCCTTATGTACTGAGCTCCTATGTTGGGTGCATAAATATTTACAATTGTTATAACTTCTTCTTGGATTGATCCCTTGATCATTATGTAGGGTCCTTCTTTGTCTGTTGTAATAGTCTTTGTTTTAAAGTCTATTTTGTCTGATATGAGAATTGCTACTCCAGCTTTCTTTTGATTTCCATTTGCCTGGAATATCTTTTTCCATCCCCTCACTTTCAGTCTGTATGTGTCACTCGGTCTGAAATGGGTCTCTTGTAGGCAACATATATATGGGTCTTGTTGTTGTATCCATTCAGGCAGTCTATGTCTTTTGGTGGGAGCATTTAATCCATTTACATTTAAGGTAATTATCGATATGTATGTTCCTATTACCATTTCTTAATTGTTTTGGGTTTGTTATTGTAGGTCTTTTCCTTCTCTTGTGTTTCCTGCCTAGAGAAGTTCCTTTAGCATTCGTTGTAAAGCTGGTTTGGTGGTGCTGAATTCTCTTAGATTTTGCTTGTCTGTAAAAGTTTTAATTTCTCCATCGAATCTGAATGCGATCCTTGCTGGGTGGAGTACTCTTGGTTGTAGGTTTTTCCCTTTCATCACTTTAAATATGTCCTGCCACTCCCTTCTGGCTTGCAGAGTTTCTGCTGAAAGATCCGCTGTTAACCTTATGGGGATTCCCTTGTATGTTATTTGTTGCTTTACCCTTGCTGCTTTTAATATTTTTTCTTTATATTTAATTTTTGATAGTTTCATTAATATGTGTCTTGGCATGTTTCTCCTTGGATTTATCCTGTATGGGACTCTCTGCGCTTCATGGACTTGATTGACTATTTATTTACTTCCTGGTGGAGGGGACTGGTGCCTGTGTTCTGATGGATGAGGCCGCATCTTGTCTTTCTGTTGGGCAGGACTGTGGCCGGTGGTGTGTTTTGGGGGTGTCTGTGAATTTATTATGATTTTAGGCGGCCTTTCTGCTCATGGGTGGGGTTGTGTTCCTGTCTTGCTAGTTGTTTGGCATGGGGTGTCCAGCACTGTAGCTTGCTGGTCGTTGAGTGGAGCTGTGTCTTAGCATTGAGATGGAGGTCTCTGGGAGAGCTCTCACTGATTGATATTACGAGGGCCCAGGAGGTCTCTGGTGGTCCAGTGTCCTGAACGTGGCTCTCCTGCCTCACAGGCTCAGGCCTGACACCTGGCCAGAGCACCAAGACCCTGTCAGCCACACGGCTGGGTCATCCTGGAGAAGATGGACTGAAGCCAGGAGAAAGCTAGAGGATGGGAGACCTTTCAGAAGGCTTGTTTGATGAAGTCAGGCAAAGGGTGGTGACATTCTGTACCCAGGCTCTACTCGCGAAGGGGAAAGGGGTGCCTCTGGAAGCTGATCGCCTGCTTCCATGGCTGAGGCACACGTGGGTGCAGATTTGAAATTGGTACTACTTAGATTAATATCCTTCTCAAGCCGTCATCCCTGGCAAAACTGAAGGTTCTGCCTGGCTTGACCAGTTCTTCCTCTGACTACTGGTGCTGATGCTAATGCTGTGTCTTTAATCCAGAGTTGCTGGAATTCCAAAATCAAGAGTGTGTAGTACCAAGATTTGAGCAGGAAGCCCAAGAAAATGGTAATATGATCATATGTCTCAAACTGAGATTACAGGGGAAAAAAATTAAAATCTAGGGTAAAACTCCGAAAAGAGAGAAGGGGTCAGGAAACACGGGCTAGAAGCAGGAAATGTGAAGATGACCAGAAAGAGGATTTTGAGTAGCATTTCAGGGCTACATCTGCTGCTTGGATTTTATATCCTTAACATCTTCAGAGCACTGGCTGGCTGGCCATATCCATCATGGTCAGGCTGAAGTGTTAAATTGTAACTGTGACTCTTCCCTGGAAGATAAAACAGGGACACTCTGAATGTATGAGACTCTGAAGATTAAGACAGGCCAACTCCGAAAGGTGGTCTTCCCATTTACTTCCTAGTATTAAACCAAACTGGGGGAAGATACTTGGGAACTAGTCAGAAAACCAGAAAGCCCACAGAACGGCATCTTGCGGGTACTTAGAGCAACACTGTAACCACCTCACCAAGGTGTTACTTTATTTGTTTGTTTATGGTGATCCTTCCTACTATCAGATTACTTAACCTTGCTACCTAGTTCTGAGCAGCAAGCTGCAGGGTCCTCAGTAAAAAAAGATTTACAATCCAGACATCTCATGTGAACAGCTGTTTTATGTGAGGCCAGATGCTGACAGAGAAAAATATGCACAGGGACAGAGAGAAAGAAGATTAAAGACATCAAAAATAAAACCTGTTTCTCTGCCTTCCAGTGGTAAAGGAGTTTTTTGTTTGTTTTGTTCTTTAAGAATTGTTTTTCTTATAAATTCCAGGTATCTCTACCCCATCACCTCTTTTTAAGCTTTACGATGAGGTGGGTTGCCTCTTTAATATGGAACCTTTATGAGATTTTTCTATTCAGATCTATGATCTTTCTCAGTAAGTTTTGAGATTGTCAGTATCTCTCTGTGTCTTTTGAAGGTCTCAGGTCTCTGTCTCCTTCTGCTTGGCCCACAGCCTTTCTGGACCTTATATCCCACGTTACACTGTTGACTCCCACTGCTGGCAGAGAACTCAGCTGCTCCTTGACTAATGCTGGAGCTTAGGCTCATGCTCTGAGCCTAAGCCATCAGCACTACTGGTGCTGATGCTAACGTTGGTCCCATCCTTCATTCTCATCACACACTCTCCACAACAGGACTGTTAGGTCCTTCTTTATATTTATTCTCTCCCTCCCTCTGCCTCTCTCTATCACTATCTCCATCTCTATCTCTATATCTCTTTCACGTAGGATTTGGAACAGACATCTGAAAGAATTTCCGTCTCAATTCATCAGTCCAGATATATACCTTCTGTCTATAAATGTTCATGTCATCTTGTTGTAATGGTGTCCTCTAGTACATAGATAGGCACCTTGCTTCCAAAGCAATGCATTCCCATGTCTGCTCAAACAAATTGCTATTCTCATCTTAACTGACTCATGTGGCACAAAAATAAGCTTTCTTGCCAAAGTATGGGCAGACCCAAATAAATCTATTGACTGAAAAGAAAAAGAGAGAAAAAAATAACATGTATCACTATGTTTTCTAAGCTGTTTCTTTTCTCATTTTTTTGGCAATGTACATAGACCTAATCTGATGTTCTGTTTAATGCGCGCGTGCTGGAGAGTGCAATGCTATAAAGGACAAGTGATGTCAGCCCCAATTACACAAACCACTAGAGATACAATGGGCAGGGCACAGCAAAAAGGGAAAGGAGCGAGGAACATTTGGCAACTTGCAGTTCTCATTCTCTATGCTACCATTTTACTCTCTCCCTTTCCTTCAATCTCTACATGGTATCTTTTTTCAAAGGCCTTTCTCCCCACATTGTGCCTATAAACACTGTATATACCATAGCATGGCAGAATAATGTGTTGGAATATTGATGCCTTTATTTGATCCCTCTCACAGTTCTAGAGGCTGGGAAGTCCCAGATCAAGGCGCTGGCAGATTTGGTGTCTGGTGAGGACCTGCTTTCTGGTTCATAGATTACTGACTTCTTACTGTATCAGGAACAGTTTTCTAGGAGCTCTTTAATAAGGGCACTAATCCCATTCATACGGGCTCCACTCTCATGACCAAATCACCTCCCAAAGGCCCCAACTCCAAATACCATCACTTTGGGCATTAGGATTTCAACGTGTAGACTTTCAGTCCATAGCGGTCCCTGCTGTCTTCCCATTTCCCTTCCCTGTACAGAAACAGCTGTTTGGTCTTGAATCAGTTACCTGCAGGGCAGACTGTGGCCAGCAGGAGTCAGACAGCCAGGGAGTTCCTCAGGCTAAGTCCAGAGGAAGACAATTTAAGGATAAGGCAATAATATCTTGGTTAGAAGTAGGAGCAAAGGAGTAAGAGGTGATTCTTTCTCCTCAATAATAATAATAATGATAATTAAAATCTCATGTATAAGAGAGGAGTGAGGACCAAAAGGTAAACTTCCTCTCAGTTTGAAGAAACTTGAAGGTAGACAAGACCCTTTCAGGTTTGCTACAAAAAAAAGCATATGTGTAACAATTTTATAGTAGTAGCAGTAATAGTAGTATTTGTGAGAAATTCTCTGTGTTCATTTTACCTTGCCTACATCTCTTCCATACTGAGGGTAGGAGCAAAAATAAGACCAATCATAGTTTTCTTAGTTCAAAATATTTATTTTTCTTTAATTATAATCTTATAACATGAAGTAAGATCATCATGAACTATCAATGAATGTTCTGAGCTCTTCAAGCCATGAGGTATTATAATTAATTCAGTACCTTTGATTTCAGAAGTCCTTATACTTATGGCAACAAATCATTAGTTTTTAGAATGGCAACATTCCCTTTTCTTCATTATACTCGTTTTTCCCATGACCTGCAAATGTTCCAACATGCATCTGACTAAAAGCAGTGTGCATTTGACTCTTTGATTTCTAATCGAACTCAAATATTCCCTGATGGTTTGAGATATAGGAATAAACCATTAAGCATTTGAAAGAAAATCCAAATTATGGAGTAGTAGAAATTGTTCCAGTTATTTAGTGTGGCCTAATACATACAGTTTTTTCCTTCATTTATTTTAGATAACTCCTTTATTAATACCCAAGAAGGCTCACCTTTTTCTGTCAGAAAGCACATGATGTAGTGAGCTGCTTCTCTTTTTGAGGTTATAATAGTGTTTTCTCTGCACCCAACTGAACTTACACACCTTCTCATAAACATCCTGCCAGGATGATGCCTGACTTCCACACCTGCAAAAACAGGTAATTAATTACACACACCTTGCAGAGAGCCCCTTCCTTACCTATTGATAATTAATTCCCAAACCTTTGTGATACTTGGCTCTTCTCTACATTCCTGAAATATACTTGCTCAAGACCCCATCGAAAACCACCTAACCTATTAAGCCTGGTGATATAGCAGCTCTATATATAAACCCACATATCTAGGTTTCTTCTCATTTTCCTGTTGATTTATCATACATTTGAATCTTTGGGCCTCATTCCTTCCCAATGATATAGGGCTGTTCTTTTGCAAATATTAAATGAATATATTTTTATTTCCCCTGTGAATCATGTTCCCTTGTTGCCTTCTACCTCTCATGCTGGGCCGTGATGTGTATTTCCCCAGGGAGGGCACCACCGAGTACCTACAGAATGAAGAATTTACTGTCAAGTGTAGCAAGACAGTAGTCTTGAAAAAAGCCAAGCTTTATGGAGTTAGAAAAGACATTTCTCAATTTCAAGGCTCTTCCTTCTACATAACAAGTGCTGAACCTGGAGGACTCGGTCATTAAGTTTTGTCTAAGCAAAGGTCCAACCATATAAGAAGAAGTGGAAAGCCTCCCCTTCTTTCTTTGATGGAAAGTAGAAGAGAGACAGCACAGTTAAAGATAGCAGCAGCGAGAACCATTGCTTTTCCCTTCTGTTTGAATAGAACTGTCTATATATACTGTGTGAGAAGTTAAAAAAGAAATCCACACCCTCCTTTTTCCCTCCCCACACCACCCTGGAGGAAGGGGGATTAGCTAGCGGCACACTTTCTTCTATTACCAGAGAAGCTCTGCAAGTGACCACTTACAATATGGTGCAGGGAGCCAGTGTAGCAGTGGCAGCAGGAGTTGAGTGAGCAGCAAGCCTGAGGCAGCACCTTTGGCTCTGCATGATGCATGTTGCACACAAGAAATTCAGAAGTCCTCCAGTAATGGCCTGCAAAGGTGCTGAGAAGTTCAGTGGATTGCACACAAGGACTTTTTTCACTGCAGAATATTGCCCTGGACCACCCAATGCCCCCCTGAAAGTTGGGCTTATACCAGGGTAATCCACTTTGTCTACAGATACTGGAACTTGGAGACATAGCCTCCACCCCAAATCACCTGGCTCCCCAGCAGAGGGGTATCCATCCCACCTTGCACTCATGCCAACACCCTAGACTTCCAGCATGGAAGGAATAAATGTGGGAGGATGTCCTTCATTCCCCTAGAAAGGCAGATCATGGGTTTCTCACACTACGTGGAGGTAATAGTGCACTCTGGGGCCTCAGATGGCTTTGAAGAACCAGGAGCTATTCTGACAAATCCAGCTTTTTGCCTTATCTTAGCTCACAGAGGAGTGCTAGTTAGAAGGCCTTGTAACCCATGAGGCCTCCCACATCAAGCAGCACAATGAGTATATATCAAAAGGCTTTTTGTTAACAGAAAGCAATTGTTAATGACAGTTACTGATCTGGCTCCCTGAGTGGAAGCCCATAACCCAGCTCTCTTCTGGAAAACTCATTCTTGCTCCCTACAACTGACTGTACCCCAATTGCCACTTCTGAGCCCACATAAATATACCCATTAACAGATGATTCTAGACATAGAAACAGAAAGGCAGAATTTATCACTCAGGAATAACCATAAGATTGACCTGGGGTCCAAGGCCTAGATTCCTGCCAAACATCTTTAATTCCTTTGGGAACCAGGAAGGCTTCTTAAGATGTTTTTTCCTCCCCCCGCTCTTCCTACTGTTTCCATATGACTTAATCTTCAAGACTCAAGACAAGTGTCATCTCCTCTAGGAACTCTTGTCCAGTAACCTACACCAAGGGCGAATTAGGTGCCAACCTCTCTTCACTCTGTGCATATTTCTATAAGAGCACTTAATTATGTCTTCAACCTTATCTATCTTTCTTCAAGATTTAGAGAGAATGGGTCTTTTATTTCTATATCTATATATATTAGCACAGTACCTTAATATTGTTATAAAGGCTCAATATATATTGTTATATGACTGAATGAATGATTATATAAACGAATGAACGTGCAACAATTCTGCCAATTCAGATATTGGGGTTTCAAAATGCTATCTATGTAAATTTGGAAGAAGTTTTGGTTTAAAGTACGAAAGGATGTGATCATGCAGAAGACTCCACTATGCACATTATTTTGCTTGAAGAGAGTTTGAAGCAAAGTTGGAGATTTTAAAAAGAAATAAATACAATAACCATGAATGAGCTTCAGATACATGGTAGTAATACAAAACATGCAGACTAAGACTGTATGTATCTTGTTGGAACAAATCAAGAGAGGTAATTTAATGGTCCACTGAGTTGTATGTCATCTTCCCCTGGTGAGGTCCCCTTTGTGGTGTCATTTCATTACCTTTACCTGTTCACTCTTTAATCAATTGTCACAGAGCTCCAGGGCTCTATGGAGTGAATATAAAGCTATCAAACTAATTCTGGAGTCTGAGCTTATCCAAGTAGACCCTGCTTAACACTGCAGTTAAGACCCAAAGCACAAGGCTTTGAAAATTGGGGTTTGGAGGTGAGAAGGGAAGGCCACATTATTACTTCAAAGATTATATAGAGAGAGGTCTCCCTATAAATCAGTGGGTTATCTTGGTAGCAGTTCATTATAAAAGAAGCATTGTTTTAGGTTGTTTCTTAGGATGTAAAGACATGACACTAAAAAGAACACCTAATGGAAATCCTTTCTATTATGAACTGTATATACTGTATAGATATGTGACTATGCATGAACAATTTCTATTTTAAGCTGTCCAAAAAACTTTTTAATTTTAATCTATTATTTAAAATTTTAAACTAATTCTATTTAAAATGTTAGTATAGCTAACTTTCATCCCCTCCTGACACACTATACATCTGATGTCTATTTTCTTTCTCCACTGGAATTTCAGCTCTATGATATTTTGTTAAGTGCCTAGGAATAGTAATTTCTCAGTAAGTGGCTGTGAAGTGAATGGTACTTTTAAAATAACACACATTAACCTCATCTTTCTCATTATGTCACTTTCTTCCTCCCATCCCTCTACATTCCTTACATTACTTTCCTTGTGTTCAATTTTCCATCTTCTGTTAACTTCCAGATTTTTCAGTTATGCCAATAAGAAACATGTTTCTAAGTGATTTTTTTACTTAATACCAAAAAAATCTAAATATGAGGCACTTTTATATATTGTTATGTATTCAACGTCAAACAGCCAGTCAGTTTCATAGAAAATAAACTGGTTATGTGACATATGTAGAAAAATTCTGCTTCAACCTAAGCACGCATATGCATACATGCCTACTCCCCTCCAATTATTTTTTTTCTTTCACTTTTTAAAAATAAACTGTATTGATATTTGTAAATAATAATTCACTGTATCAACATTAGAAATTTGGTTTCCTATTTAAGGAAATACTTGAGGCTTCTCAGCCTTTATCCAGTTACGTCTTCTTTCCATAAGATATTAGCATTAGAACTTTAATATGCAGTACTTATAGAAGTGATGGCTTCTTGAACTCTTGCTACTACCTAAATTCAAACAATATAGCAAGGTAGGTAGGTACTAGTCCTCAGGACATACTAGGTTCCTAGGCACTTAACACTTATAACACTTGAAGAGTTGACAGGATATTTAAGCAGCTGGTTACAAGCTGACATGAGAACTGCTTAACTTGCAAGAGTGTCTAGTGGAAAGTTGAAGTCTGCTGAATTGGATATCAGAAATCCAGAGAGCCAAGAATCCTATTTTAGTTCTGGTTCACACCGCAACAAGCTGCAGAGCCCTAGGCAACTTGGCTCTTTTCTTCACCAGTAGCAGAAATGATGCCTGCTGGTCTCAGATGTGTGGAGAGAATTAATATTTCGGAAATATCTTGAGATCTAGACATGTACAACATTTTTCCCTGCAAGATATTTTTATATGTTTATCAATCTAGGACTTTCAGTCAGAAATCTTTAAATTGAGAAATGTATTCTTTTATTTGTACTTTCCTCTCCCTCTCCTGCATTTTCTCCCAATAGTCTTAATGTACTGATAGACGTGTTGGCTTTTTTTTTTTTTTTTTGCCTGCCAAGAAAATTCCTGAAAGACATTCTAATGAACTTCAGAAGCAACTGGTCAGCATATCTCAATCCTAGTTCACCACTCTTACTTGTTGTCTTTCCAGAAGCCTTAAAATATTTACAGACTTGAAAACTTGACATGGGGTTTTGAAGTACCTATTCAATGAATAAGCATTTTACATTTAAAATGAAGGAATATTCAGAGAGGGAGAGCTCTATCAGCTCTTATACACTGAAAGTTCTTGGGAATGGGACCTGTACTTGGGTCATCTCCGTATACTACTTGAGGCCAAGCACTGAGTTTTGCACTAGGATCATGCCTCAAATGTTCAGATTCGCTTGATTTAAATGAATGTACACAATTTGCTTTATTTTATGATCCATTAAAAATTTTCAAACATGGTTTTGAGACTTTTGGAAATACTAGCACAGATTATGAATGAATCTGACTGTGTATGTACAATGTAGTTGATTGTTCTACCACTGGAACTGATATATGAGGCTTTTCTGCCTTTTAAACAATTATAATGTCCCTTGGAAGTTCTACATTCTGCTCTTTAGGTATTGTTTTGGAAATAAGATATAAGATATAAGAATAAGTTTCTCCGAGAGGGGAGTAGGTCTCCTGCCCATTGATTTAGTAAAATGACAGCTGTATGCTAGAGGGAGGTAAAGCTGATTTGGGGATTCAGAGACAAAGATTGGAATTAGAGTTAGCAGAAATGTCGCATTTCTTATAGAAAGTTGAAGTTGAACTAAGATCAGCCCAGGAAATTACTATTGAAGATTCTTACGGACATTTTAATTTTGTTCTAAGTCACTCATCCACATCTGGTCAATATAAAGTGTTCAAAAATTGCTGTATAGAGTCCATTTTACCAAACTAGCCATGCTGATGTGTTAGAATCAGTTGATTATTTACCTTTATTCTAGACTTAAAAGAAAGTTTTTAAATATTATTTTTAAACATCTACGTCAAAAAAAACTTGGTATATCTGTCCTGTGGATTTTTGAGGTAATCAACTTTTTAAAATTATAATAAATAGGATTAGTATAATTGTCCTAAACCTTCAAAAAAATTTCCCCAAGTATGACAGATTTGACTGGGTATCCCAGACTGAGTGATTTGGGCAACACTGCCCTATTGGAACTTGGCTGGAGTATGCTGTTAGAAATCATGAAACTGAACCTTTAAAGACCTAATACTCATTGACATGCATTCATACCTTCCCCTCACTAGCTTGTAACCAGGTAGAAGTCCCCTTTTCCCCCTTCTTTCTTTATCTCCCAGGCCACACTACTTCTAAGTCCCCAAACATGCTAGCCTCTTTCCCAACACTGAACATTCACATGGCTTTTCCATTTACTCAGAATGCTTTCTATGCTTTCGTCACACTTAAGTCCCCTTGGTCTTTCAAGGGCATTGGTCATAACCCTCCGGAGAATCCCTCCCTGACTCACCTAGTGTAGAGTAGGTGCCTTTCTTATCACAGTGCTCAACACTTAATACCCTGTATTGTGAAGATTTATTTTCTTGTCTTCTTGAGAGTAGGGACCGTGCCATTTATCTTGCCTTTCATAGCACATAGTGATTAATTGGTAAATGTCTACTGAATGCCTCTCTAAATGAATGGCTACCTTTTCATTTTAAGGCTGCCCTTGACATCCATTTTCTCCAGAATTGATATTATCAACATGAATAATATAAATAGTGGTGGTTACCCCCACCTTTTCACAGCTGGGGCAGTCAAGAGGGACATGGACAGATGGTTATGGGCTCTTGTCCCTTGTCCATTTAATGTTTGCCACTTACTTCATGTGACCATGACAATGCTTATTTCACAAACAAGTACTGAGTCTCTGCTATTAGCCTGGCACGGAGGAAACAAATATAAACATGTCTTTGTTTTCGAGGAGTTTAGCGCTGAGTTGAGATGACCATTAAAACAAACAATCAGTGTTCTAATATAAGTCTGTTCAGTGAAGATACGTAATGAAAGAACAGAAGAGGGGGGAGTATTCTCTACCTTAGAGAGGTCAGAAGAAACTTCACCCAGAAGGTTACATTTAAGCTGGGTTCTCCAACCAGAGAGAAGTGGTATTTCGAGGCAAAGAAAACATCACGTGCAAAGGCATGAAAGAGTGAAATTGCTATCGTGCTTATAGCTTGACTAAGATTCAACCATTTTTTTACAGCTCAGACAAATACCTTATGAAGCTGGAATAATAATTCCCTTCTTACAGCAGTGCTCTTCCATGGGGCTGTTACTTATTATAAGGTAAATTGCATTTAGTGAAGATTCAATATTGTACTATCATGGCTTCAAAGGCAAAATCTCCACTGCATTCAGAGGCAGAATCTCTTTGTGGTGAGGAACTATTCTACTCATTCATTGAGTAAAATACTGTTTGCAGCTGATGAGGAAGCTGGTGCCGATGGCTAATCCATTAGTCATGTGTAGTTGTTATGGGTCCCTGGAAGGCATAACACCAGTCTTCACTCATTTCTCTTCAGTTACGCAACATGGTAGGTAGCAGCTACTAGGTCCTGCATCTTTCCATCTCCACACCTATCCCCACCATTCCATGCCAAACCTTGAAGTAGCATGAGGTCCATGGTGAGGGACTTTGGTAGCTCTTTCTGACTGTACTATCAGTGAAAGGGAGTCTCTAAACAAAATTTAGTGCTTTTAGAAGGTAAGGAGGTGGCAGACAAAACAAGATGCCTTGACATAGTGGTAAATAAAATAATATTGCAAGTGCACAGTGACCTTGATAAATAATTTTCAGGACCAGGCATGATATGTCTTTGGATCATCAGTCCCCAGAAAGCACCTCTAACATCAAGGGTACTATATAAATTTTGTTAAATAAACATATCAAGGGGTGCTGGGTTGGAGGGATTATAAAGGTGAAATTGGTTCAAGATAAAGTTTTTGCTTCTTAAGTAACTTAGTTGTAGCTTGAAGCCAGTAGGGAAACAGAGGCAGCACAAAAGTGATTCAGTAGCATCACAAAACTACTCTGTGATTTGTCCTGCAGTGATGAGACTACCTCCTAGGAATCATTGAGCTCCCTTGGGTGAGGAAGAGCAGCACGTGTGAGCTTTCCTCCACTGGGGAAAAGCGTGCCCAAGAGCACATTATAAAGGGATTCCAACATGCCACATGTATATTCTTTCTAGGTTTCTGAGATAACCATGACAAAATTTACGGACAAAACGTGATTTTATGATTGCCCCCAGTTATATGATAATCCCAAACATCACCATGATGAAACATACACTTTATGTTTCTCTTATTCCTGAGACCTTGCTTCCCTTACTCTAATACCAGAGCTGCCCTAGCCAATGATACGGTGCTATATGCGTCAGGCAAAGCAAAGAGTCACCATACTGTCCTTGATTTGAAAACATGAACAGATTTTCCTCTTGATTTATAAATTCCACAGGTTGTATTTGGGAAAGTGGCTGTCAGACATTAAATTTGAAACATCAGGTTGTCGTTTTTTATCATTGCTTTTCTAGCTGTAGACACATTAATTAGTGTGGTGACAGGTTGCATGTTGACAGGCTGCCAAAAATGGTCCACACTGTTTTGGTGGAAGAAGAATAATGAGAGACAGGAGGTGTTAGGTGTATGAGAACAAAGTGTTCTTAATGATTTGTTGGTCCTGAATTTCTGCATATATTCCTTTTGGGTAGAAGAGATTCAAATTTGTACAAAAGACCAGAATGAGATCTTTTTTTTTTTTTTAAAGGATCTGACCATGTCACCTGAGAAGTGGTTCATTCATTCTGACATTTCACTTTTTTGTGCCTACTCTTGCCCCTCTGAAGGTTTTCTGTCTTGCTCTTTTGCTTTGCACTTATTCAAATCCTTTCTGATTACTCAGTTACTATTTAGTATGTCATTATTCCAGTTTACACTGATTATTTTCTTCTTTAAGCAGCTATTCTACTTCTTGCTTATAGTATATAGTATTTAATTTGTAGTAGTAGTTGGTTGAAGTGTTTTAAGGTCACCTTTTATAACTGAAAAACACTGCATTATACACGTTTCATATCTTCCATAGTATCTAATAAGGTCCTGTTGATTTATAGACGTTTAGTTTAATAAGGTGAATCTTTAGAGATCAACAAATAGTATCTCTTATTTGTAAAATTATTTTTATATTTCAAAACACTTCCACATAAAAGAACACTTCCACGTATGTTTCATTTGATTCTTAAAGTAACCTTGTGATGTGTGAAGACCACATAATTTAATTTCCACATAAAAATACACAAAGAAACTAATAGCAGTGGGATGAATTGACAAAAGTTCCAAAGTTTGTATGTGGTAGAGCCAGGGCTAAATGATAGACCTTCTGACACATAATATTCAGGGAGAAATATATTTGCCTCAACTTGTAGAGTGGCTTATTGAACTAATGTTAGAATGCTACCGTTAAACTTGACTTTTGGATATTTAAAAAGACATTTCTTGACAATGAAAAATGGGTGAGAAAGTTTTATGTAGCTCTAAGAAGGAAATGCTTATAGAAGTTCTTGCTCAGTCCACCCAACTGGGAGAAACTTAAAAGCTAATTTGAACATACTCCCAATTTGTCATGTTATTATTTTTTCCCAAGAAATTAAGGAAGGAACTATATGTAATTGCCAGGTCAAAATAGCACCAGATGTGTGTGACCTAAAACAGCAAATTGTGAAAAGGGCTTTCCAAGTACTACACATAAGGACATATGTCTTATTAAATCCATATTACCCGAGAAGGATTAGACATACATGGCACACAGTAAAGCTATTTTAAGGAGGAGACAAATGGGAAACAGACATCTGTTTTTTATAGAGATTAACTGGAAAATGGCATTTAAAACAGAAATCTGTGTTAATTTTCATTGATTTTTTAAAAAATCATTTCAATATTTTGAGGTTATTTGAACTCCTAGTAGATTATAGAAGTTTTTATATATAAAATTCAACACAATTATTGTCTATAGTACTCACCAAAGAAAATGTGGACTAATTCTCCATCCCAAATGTTTTATTGACATTAAACCTTATTCTTTGAGTAAACTGGGTGCCTTTTGTCAGATTTTGCCATATCTTTAGGCTGAAGAGTACAATAGCTTTAATCTACTTCCTGGCAATAAGTAGCAAAATTTCCTAATGTAGATTTTATGGTTTCCATTTACCATATTATCACTCAAATGAAGGGAGTAATTACCAATTAGGTTAGCAGCAAAGAGAGAAGGGACAGCATTGGGTCCTGGAGAAATCACAAACAATATTCTCAAATTTCTAAATATTTTAGTTAGAGTTATTTAATCATACAGTATACAACTAGAAAAGTCACTGAATGTCAGTGAGTTAAAACTTCTCATTTTTGGATGAGAAGACAGAGGTTAAGAATCTTCCTCAAAGACAATTCTTTGAACGTTGTTTCTCAACGATGTCTCAATACTCTTTCTCAACCTCAGCTATACACTTAATACAGCATTTCATCCTCCCTGCCCCAAAAAAACTTCCCCTGAAAAATGAGCAGTTATCAAATTATGTTTGTAAACAGTATATACTTTACCCTCCTTAGATATTCACAATTCTCATTGGAATTTTATTACAAACTCTCATGCATTTCTCTTGTTTGCAAGTTTACATTTATTTACATAATCATTTCTATAGATGTTGGTCTCCCTTCAGTGGGCTGAAAACTACATGAGGGCAAACATTGTTTTTATTTTTGTCCACCATCAGATCCCCATGTAATTTATCCAGCATGTAATAATTGATAAATTAACACAGAACAATCAGTTAATCTTATAGTTTTACATATCAAAGGCTGTGAGAAGTTGTACAATAAGGAAAAAAAATTGATTAACTTTGTTTAACTCAGAATTTCCCGAAGCTATTTGGTCAAACACCCATTTGTTTTTTTTTTTTTTAATTTTTTTTTTTAATTTTTTTTTTTTTTTAATAGCTACTCTTTTTATTTATTTATTTATTTATTTTTTAGCTGTGTTAGGTCTTCGTTTCGTGCGAGGGCTTTCTCTAGTTGCGGCAAGCGGGGGCCACTCTTCATCGCGGTGCGCGGGCCTCTCACTAACGCGGCCCCTCCCGTTGCGGGGCACAGGCTCCAGACGCGCAGGCTCAGCAGTTGTGGCTCACGGGCCCAGTTGCTCCGCGGCATGTGGGATCCTCCCAGACCAGGGCTCGAACCCGTGTCCCCTGCATTAGCAGGCAGATTCTCAACCACTGCACCACCAGGGAAGCCCCCCATTTGTTTTTTAATTTAGCACCTATCAATGTCTTGCTTTTATCACAAATGAACTCAACTCTTTGAGTTACATGGAAAACATAGGGAATCTACATTTATAATGCATTTTTAATGTTACTTTTTCTTTCTTTCCCTACTCTAATTCACATACACCCTCCTTATACAAAAGCAAGTAAAGTTTAAATATAAAGTAGAATCCCTTTTAAGACTGAGTCTTGGGAAGTCATTAACACCCCAATACTTGATTGTGTTGGTCTTAAAATTTTTTGAATACATTAGATGTAGTCACATAATTGGTAAATGCTAAATCTTATATTGTAAGATATTGGCCAATGTCATTTTGAGTTTTGATTGGAATGTTAAGTTTGTATACCAAAGTACATTCCCTTAGCCTGGGTTACCTAGAAAGCAGGCTTCAATGCCTTAGTTAGAGAGTGCAAATCCAGAGGAAAGAAGTGAGAGATACAAGGGTGGTGAAACAGGGAGAAGAGAGAATGGATAAGAGGATATCTAAACAGGCTGGCCAGACACCTGATCCAGGAGACCTAGCCCCAAAGAGCCATATCAAGTGTATCTCAGGACCGTCCCTGTGGATTGGGGAGGGAGGCAGATAAATAAGTTTGTAGTAACTTCCATTTCCCACTTCTGAGTTGTGCATGCTTGGTTCTTTGAGGGCTTCCGCATCCACAGCAGTAGGGAAGCCAGTAAAGAGAGAGAACATCGGGTACCCTGCCCAGTGCCGTCAGCAGATTGCGCGTGTGTGAGGTTGGCTGGAGCCCACTCAGAGCTGGGCCCTGCACTGGTTCCAGAACAAGAGACAGTGGTGGCCAAGAGAATGGAGAGGTACCAAGCAGACGGATAACGGGGCAGTCAGAAGTTAAAATGTGAAATTTCTTCTCTAGTCTTCCTGGATTTTTTGATGGCTCATCTTTACTGCAAAGCTGGACATTTTGATGGAGACACTTTAGTAGGGATATTGAAATGTCCCGTCAAGATGTAAAACCTTTGACAAAGCTTACAAAGTGATATAAGCAATAGATATTCTTGATTCCCGTCATTATTCCTTGCGCAGGGGCCATGCTAATCTTCCTTGTATCATTCCAGTTTTAGGATATGTGCTGCCGAAGCAAGCACCCCTTCATTATTCCTGACTCTGTACTATCTTATGGCTCAGGAATGGGGAGAAGTAGAGGGATACAGTGCGAGGAGGAGAGTCAGGGATGGTTTAGAAAAAGGAGGTAAAATCAGAGAAGGGGAAGCTCATGGAGAAAGAGGAAGGTGTGATATTCAAAGAGGAAATAAGGATAGGAGATCAGGTGGGAGTCGGGCACACTATGACAGGCATCACTTGCTTCATCTTTTTAAGTATGAAGGCAGTGAAAATGTCATTGGTGTCAAAATGTGATCATTTCCTTTAATAGCCAAGGATACTGTGTCTAACCAGCTGTGTGTCCTTGGATAAGTCTTTTTACCTTAATTGGTCGTCCCCTTACCTGGAAACTGAGGGATTTGGATCTCATCAGAGAATTTCTAAGGTCCTGTCCAACTGTAGAATAACAGTTATAGCTAAAATTAATTGTTTCTGTTCAAGTACAAATTCATTTAGTGATGTTTGTAGTTTAAACTCAGTTAGTAATGCTTACAGCCTAGATAACGTTTGGAACACAGCCGTGCTGTCCCTGTAACTATTCCTTGATCCTGGGCCAGAGGCTTTAACAGTCCCCAGCAGTGGGGGAACGGAACTCAGCTGCAGGCTGAGAAGCTCGGCCCCAGGGACCAGCACTGCTTGTTATCTGCGGACCTGTGTTTCCATTTGTGTTTTGCTCCAGAAGCTCATGGGAAAAGGCCTTTGGCTCCAGTCCTTAAAGCTTACTTTAACAAAGTTCTCCTTGGAACGAAGATTTTTACCTTTTTTGTACCCTCCTTATTGTTGTTTGGAAGAAGAAAAGTCAGAACAGAAAATACGTGAGAGCTAAGAAAAGAGTAGTCAGGTAGACCCTTCCTTAGCTGTTTGGTTTTGTCCTTCTCTCTTTGGAGAAATTTGACACAGATGTGATGCTGTGTGTTTACTGTGTGTGCGTTTCACACCCTCACTCTACATCCCATACACTGTGAAACTATATATAATCTTCCAGGAGTCATTTTCATTAGAATGAACTCTCCAAGTTAGAATTAGTTCATACTTACCTAAAACTTAAATCATGTGAGAAAAAAACTTAAGCAGAACCAAATGAAGTTATAGTGATATCAAAGCAGAGACCAATGTAGCAATTGTTAAAACAAAAAGTTTGTAAGAAAACTGCAAGTAAGTAACGTGCCTATAAAGTAGAGGTAATCAGATGAAATTGTCAGGATTAATCACAGGTATTGTTCTGCATATTGTTATCTACTTAATATTTGAGAGATTCTGTCTTGGATTCCCCTAATGTGTTGCATGGTTAAAACTGTTGTGTACAGGAAGATGATGAGGTTCTTAAGGTAGTAGATGCTTTAAAATCCAATTAAGTAATAGATACAACAGAGATGAAGCCCCAGCTGCATATACCAGTTTGAAAGGAGCTTTGGCGTCTTGTGTGGTATTAACAGCTTCCCAATTGTTCTTGAGCTCTTTACTGGTCAATGGCATACACTTGCAGGGCAGCTGATCAAGGTGCGGTCTGTAACCAGAGAATGGTTTTCCTCTTATGTGGGTATCAAACCTGCAACCTTGGCTGCATTGGCGCTCTTCTTTAACAAAAGTAAGCCGTAGAGCCCAGTAGGAAATCCCTGAGAGCTGTCCTGAGCCTTTACTCTTACATAATGAAAATGTGTCCTTCAGGGGTCTCCCTCCACTCGTAAATAGAGTTCTTGGTTGATTTTTGTGTCTCTGTTCCAGAAGAATAAACATCGACATCCTTAGTATTTATTTGGCAGTATTCTGTGGAAGCTGTACTGCAAATTTTTCAAGTATGGAAAAAAGTACATAATCCAATATTTTAGACCACAGCCTTGGAAACAGCTGGGACTCTAGTGCAATTGCTCTAAAAATCACCTTAATTTAATTCTCACTAAGAAAAAAGATATCCTCTTTTGGATTTCCCTTGGATGCGCGTTCTCCACAGTGCCTGATTTCATCCATGGCATTAATCCCTGCACATTGTATACGGCCACAAATATATATATTCATAAACTCCTCTCTTCTCTCTAAATAACTGCTTGGATCAAGGAAGCAGCATTCTCCAAGCAATACCATTTTGTGCCCTCGCTATTTTGAGATGGTGCATGTGAAGGAACTTTTAAAAGTGTACAAGTGCCATATGAACAGATGGGAACATTATCATTACAAAGCTATCTGTTCATATTTTTAACTGAGAGAAAGCCTTGAAATCTCCACGTAAGAAGTTCGGGAAATGGATATAATGTACAGGCTAAAAGTGCTGTATCAATTGTGTATAAGGCAGTAGTAGTTCTTTAAATTTCTTACGGAAGCAATGGCAGGATCATCTGGGGATTCTTATTAAAATATTGACTCTTGGGCTCTATAGCTTAGACCGTCTGCGTCAGAACCCCTTAGGCTTGAATATCTGTATTTTACATGACCCTGTGGTTCCCTGCGCAACCCAAAGCCAGGGAATCACTGCTCCGAGGGGAGTCATGCTCTTGCTTTTCTTCTAAGTCACTGAAAGGTTAGAAATGCTGCTCACGTAATAGTCAAACCCCAGGACATTTTGCCGGGCAGGTTATGGAGTTCTCTGTAGCGTTATAAGCTAGTGGAGGTAAATGTTTCTAAAGTGTTTCCCTCTGATGGGAGCGGCAAGAGGGCTCAGACTGCTGTCTCAGAGGAGGTCTTGGCCATCCCTCCAACTCCTCTGTGACTCCTTCCAGGAATGCAGGGACAATGGAAATAGCCTCGGGTTTGCAGTGAAAGCCCCAGCTAGTGATGGCTATCTGTGTCTCTTTGTTCTACATTGTCCTTGGCGCCAGTATTTCTCTCTCTGGGATCAGAAGAAATACGATGGGCATGAATGTCAGAACTGGGACCTAATGCCACAATCTAGGCTCAGAGGACGCTTATGTTAGAAGAGATCATTAGCGTTTAGGGCGGTGGTTCTCATACATCAGAAATCAGTGGCAGGGCTTGTTAAGCAGTCTGCTGGGCTCCACCTGCAAAGCTTCTGATTCAGGAGGTCTGGGAGGGGCTCAAGAATCTGTTATGTCTAACAAGCTTCCAGGTGATGCTGCTGGTCTTTAGACTATACACTTAGAACCACTGCTTTAGAGTGAACCTCCAGTTGCCAGCACAGCTGAAACTGATATTCCAGGCAAACTAAGAAATGCAAAATTCCCCCACTAACCTGGTGAAGCTCGCCACAAAACAAGCACAGCTGTTTAGTGTAAGTTTATTTTCTGTTTTGTTTTTGCAATTCTGGTCTCAAGCACTGGAAGTTACTACCTGGTTGGTTGCCCTAGATTCTGTCATTCTTTACCTTTCTCTGGGCTCTTTTACCATTTTTGGTCAGAGGCAACCATGCCAGATTCTCCTCAGGGGACTCTTAGGGCTTTTTTTTCAGCCAATCTGAATCACTCCAACCATGTGTTCTCAATTTATTCATTATATAAATCATTGTCTGCAGAAGGTTGCATATAGGAGAGTTGAAGTGAAACTAAAAGAGCACACACACACACACACACACACACACACACACACACACACACGACAGGTTCTTATGTCGCTTTCTTCCTGATCAGGGACCTCGAGACCACTAGCTAAATTCTTTATTGTATTTGTGGACTTCAGAAACCTATAGTGTGGCAGAGTTAAATATTGAACAAATAAGGGGGATAAGGCCCTTATTATACTGAGTATGAATCATAAACTTGGGTGGAAATGGAAGTAGGTCTCAGTGGAATTACCCTGTACTCAAAGATTTAGGAGGAAATAAAAAGATCCATGCCTGGAACACATTTGACTCCAAACACCAGGTTTGCACAAAAGGAAAGGGAGTAGCTTAGTAAAGGTGAAAAGCCTTCTGAATTGGTCGTATGAACTGACAACTATTGTTGGGGCTTTGAAAGAAAAATCTCAAACTCAGTGAGGAGTGAAATCAGCTTAAAATTCAGTTTTTGATTGTTCAGTTAGAGTAGGAATTTTGGGAAAAAGTAAGAAAAGGGAGCAAAAAAAGTAGCAGCTTTAACCCTTCGTACAGTAGAAAAGAAACCAACCTCAGAAGCAGGCCAAGTTTAAAAAATTCAGCTGGACAGAAAGAGGTAGGGGTATACCAGAGAGAATAGTAAGGGAACATCAGGCAACAGTCCTTTCTCCCATGGATCTCTCTAGGTCAACCCAGGGTGACGTTCCCCTGGCCCAGAGATGTCTGGGGGACGTTTTTTTCTCTTCCCCAGGCATAGTGATAAAGCTCTAGGGATCTTCTTGCTCTTCTTCATGACCAGTCATCCCTGGCCTTGCTCTTTTTAGTTAGAACCTGGATTGTTGCTTATAAAGACCATAATCCTAATTCTTAAAACAGCAAGGAAGAATGTGTGTATGTGTGATGTGTGGGCTGAGTAGAGCCTAGAGTAGGGAGCAAGCCCATGTGCTGTTTGCTAGAGTTCCAAGGCAGTATCTTTGAGCAACATGATAGTATATTTTGAACTGTACTAACAGCATAGACGGTTCAATGCCCACATTCATGTGACAAAGTGTGTGTGAATATTTGAGTATTTAGTAGAGGAGGACTATTAACACCATTCTTTAAGATTGAGTTTAGAGTTCTATTTGGAACTATTTTAATATACTAACTGCATTTGGGGTCTCCTTAGTTTATGGATTATCCTATGCAATAATAAGAGATCACTTGTTTGAATTTCACACGTATTTCATAGGACTCATTAGGTTCAGTCCATATTTTCACATGACAGTTATCAATGCATAAGGGTGTAGGAAGATTACCTATCACAATAAGACTGTTACTGGGAGCTTAATTTAAGTGAATGTGCTAATAATTCTTTTCTAATTATGGCCATTAGTTGCTAATAGCCTTTAAAAATTCATAATAGAGTCCTCACTGGATTTCTCCATCTAACCAACCACCCTTGCATTTGTATGAGAAACTCCAGAATTGAGACTTAATGGTACTTAAGTCCTGCCTCTCTGCATAAAGGGGAAAAACTTTCCTTAGTTGTTAATGTTCTTGGTGTACTCCAAGCCAAGGCAGGCCCTGGAATTAGAGTAAGTTTTCCAAACAAGAAGGGATTTAACAGATATGGAATGTTACTCCCAATCAGAGCCAGACAAGACAAAAGCTCCTTAACCTCAGCTGTGTTGTGTGAAAAGACATCTGTGTATCACAGAAACTTTCTTTGGTTCCTGAGTTTATTTATGTGATATTCAGTGTATTTAAATGAATTGTAAAATCTTATAACATCTAGGCCTCTTTTTTTATGTTGTTAGATTGCATCCTAAATAGATTTATTAGATATATACAACTTCAAATATCTTATTTTTCATCTCAGATAAAACCTTACTTTTACCTGCAGTTTAGACAGTTTATTCTATTTAATTTTTAAAATCTTTTTAATTTGATAGTGTTTTATGATGCACATAAACTAGAAAAAAACGAACATGCAATATTTCTCAATCGGACATGAGAAGAAGGATGGGGTATTTTCAGACATAAAAACTTCATTCCTCTAAATTATGACACCTGTACTTTAAGCTCCTCTGAAAAGAGGACCGTCTTCTGGGGAAGATAGTTCATAGGAGGGAAACAGGATCCATCAGAAAAGCTGTTTACAATAAAACATTTTGACAGCTCGAGTAATTAAATGGGTTTCCCAGGTGCAAAGCAGTATCTTAAATGCCCCTCTGGCTATAATAGTACACAGATTTATCCTTCAGAAAAAAAAAAAAAAAATGTCTACTGTGAAAACAAGTTAATGAAAGGAAAGGAAAACTAAAATAATTTTCTAAAGATATTAGCAATTTAGTTATTAAGACACATCTAAATAGAATAAACTGATAGTTTGCTTACCTTAACACTGAAAAATCTAGTGTCTGTTCCTTTTTAAGCATTTGGGGGGAAAAAGAGATGTCAGTTTAAACCATAGATTTCTTGCTAGGCAAGCATCTACTTGCCTATGTGCAGCCATGAATAATCTGCCAAACCATTTGCTGCTTCTGCATAACTGAATTTAGTATACTGACTATGCACCTACACTAAAGGTAAGAATCACAAAAGGAAAAAAAAAAAGAGGTAAAATTCAACTACACATAGACAATTGAATTGATTGGTTAGAATTCTATTGCTTTTATCCAAAGGCTATTGTATAGCTCATCTAGTAAAGGATTTGTTGCTAGTTGTGCAACAGACGTTCAATAATTTTGTAATGAATGAAGGAACAGAGCAAAAATATGTTAGGGATTCCCAAGCAATTGTGGTTTTCTTCGTATTCTCATCTTTCTCTGTTTCATTAATGGGGGATTTGTGGAAATAATCCCTTTACTCGGTCATGTCATGTTTGAGACATGCTTTTGTGTTTTTAAAATATATTGTGCATAAGAGTTATTCCTTCAACAAATGTTTATTAAATGTAGTAATATATGCATTTAGATAGTGTGTGTGGTAATCCCTTTGACAATTATGTCTTTTACTTCCGTGGGTGCGCACGCATAGAGAGAGGAGTTTGGCCTGTTTTATTTCATGATTAACCATAGATAATATATTTTTTAACATCTTTATTGGAGTATAATTGCTTTACAATGGTGTGTTAGTTTCTGCTGTGTAACAAAGTGAATCAGCTATACGTATCCATATATCCCCATATCTCCTCCCTCTTGCATCTCCCTCCCACCCTCCCTATCCCACCCCTCTTGGTTGTCACAAAGCACCCAGCTGATCTCCCTGTGCTATGCAGCTGCTTCCCACTAGGGCAGGGACCAGAGTAAGCATTTTAAAAACATTGTCTCATCTAATCCTCCAGAAAATGCTATAAAAGAGTTTATATAATTATCCTGTTTTTAAGATGAGAAAACTGAGGCTTAGAAAAAGTAAGCAAGTTGCCCAGGGTGACACCATGCTGGCGCTAGCATCTATATCCAGACATACTGACTCCAGAGCCCAGGGTCTTCATCACCACGAGACAGTGCCTCATGAGAGGGCTTATTTAATGATAATAATGGCACAACAAATTTAGAAGAGTTTGTATCATAATTACGGCAGGTTTATAGAAGAAGACCAGGGAGTCATAAAAGAGGCAAGTTGGGGAGCACAATAAAACTCTGAGATGATTACATTGGTGCTTGATTTTTGCACAGCACCGTAATAACTGCTGTGAAAAACAACCTGCTAGTGCATAGAGTACAGGATTTTGAAATAGCAGATAATTGACCTGAATCTTAAAGTACAAATATGTGTTTGTCAATAGACAGTGGCAGTTTCTGCATTCTAATAGATCAATGGAACAGGATAGAAAGTCCAGAGATAAACCCACGCACCTGTGATCACCAAATCTATAACAAAGGAGGCAAGAATATACAATGGAGAAAAGACAGTCTCTTCAATAAGTGGTGCGGGGAAAACTGGACAGCTACATGTAAAAGAATGAAATTAGAGCACTCCCTAACACCATACACAAAAATAAACTCAAAATGGATTAAAGACCTAAATGTAAGGCTGGATACTATAAAACTCCTAGAGGAAAACATAGGTGGAACACTCTCTGACATAAATCGCAAGCAAGATCTTTTTTGATCCACCTCCTAGAGTAATGAAAATAAAAACAAAAATAAACAAATGAGGCCTAATTAAACTTAAAAGCTTTTGCACAGCAAAGGAAACCATAAACAAAATGAAAAGACAACCCACAGAATGGGAGAAAATATTTGCAAATGAAGCAACCAACAAAGGATTACTCTCCAAAATATACAAACAGCTCATGCAGCTCAATATCAAAAAACAAACAACCCAATCAAAAAATGGACAGATGATCTAAATAGACATTTCTCCAAAGAAGACAATACACATGGCCAAGAGGCACATGAAAAGCTGCTCAACATCACTAATTATTAGAGAAATGCAAATCAAAACTACAATGAGGTATCACCTCACACCGGTCAGAATGACCATCATCAAAAAATCTACAAACAACAAATGCTGGAAAGGGTGTGGAGAAAAGGGGACCCTCCTACACTGTTGGTGGGAATGTAAATTGGTACAGCCACTATGGAGAACAGTATGGAGGTTCCTTAAAAATAGAGCTACCATATGATCTGGCAATCCCACTCCTGGGCATATATCTGGAGAAAACCATAATTTGAAAAGATACATGTACCCCAGTGTTCATTGCAGCACTATTTACAATGGCGAAGACATGGAAGCAACCTAAATGCCCATCAACGGAGGAATGCATAAAGAAGATGTGGTACATACATACAATGCAATATTACTCAGCCATGATAAAGAATGAAATAATGCCATTTGCAGCAACATGCATGGACCTAGAGATTGTCATACTGAGTGAAGTAAGTCAAACAGAGAAAGATAAATATCATATGATATTGCTTATACGTGGAATCTAAAAAAAAAAGGGTACAAATGAACCTATTTACAAAACAGAAATGGAGTCACAGATGTAGAAAACAAATTTATGGTTACCAAGGGGGAAACGGGAGGAGGGATAAATTGGGAGATTGGGACTGACATATACACACCACTATATATAAAATAGATAACTAATAAGAACCTACTGTATAGCACAGGGAACTCTACTCAGTACTCTGTAATGACCTATATGGGAATAGAATCTAAAAAAGTGGATATATGTATATGTATAACTGATTCACTTTGGTGTACAGCAGAAACTAACACAACATTGTAAATCAACTATATCCAATAAAAATTAATTTAAAAAAAGAGCCTACTGTATGCAGTTGGAAATCACCTGAGTTGTTCAGACAACACAAGTCAGACATGTCTTACATCAATGAGAGATGAGAAGGAAGGGAAAATCATGAAGGTGCTACAAGGTATGTTAAGAATTCTGGACTCTTATAGCCAAACAATAAATGAGATGACGGATGCAAAGGCTGTGAGATATACGAGCCCAATAAATAGAGCTATTGTCGTCATCGATGTAGTTGTTATGATGAATGCTAAGCGCCAGGCAAAAAAACCTGAAAGGATTTTAAAGGAAGAAACAACTAAAGGGAGTAACATCAACACAAAATTTCCAAAAAAAAAAGAATCAAAATAGAAATAGATGTGTATACTTTTTAAAGTTGTCAACAAATGTATGCTGAACACCTACTATGTGCCATGCATTGTTCTGAGTGCTTTACATGAATTAGCTATTTCAGTGTTATCAAGAACCTTATGAACAAGGTACTATTATTATTTCCATTTTACAGATGGGAAAAATGAGGCAGAGAATTCACACAGCTGAAAAGTGATAGAATCAGTATTTGATCTCAAGTAGCCACTCCAGTCCTTCATGTTTAACAACAACTTGCTACCTTTCAAGCATCTCTATCTCTTTGAGGGCATAAAAATATGTAGTGACACAGTGAAAAGAGCTTAAGTTGCAGATATCAGTACTTGAAAGTGTCTTCTATCTGAACAGAATGCCCCAAAGTTGAGAATACTCATAAAGTTCATGTCTACTTTTTCTACTATATACTAGATATTTTCCTTTGACCTCTCTGCCTTGTCCACTGTGAAATTAATATTTTAGCCAAAGAAACAAGACATATTCTGTAAGAGGGCATTTCAACGGTAAAGTCTGTTTTTCATCTTCTAAGATATGTATTTAAATAAAAACCAAGTGAAGAAGGAAATATGCCTAATTTTAAAATTATATTTACTTTTTACTGATAAATTAAAAGAATCCTTTGGGTTATCAGGAATATTCACTGTAAACCATTCTGACCCTGGCCTTATGGTAAAGTATCTAAACCCTCTTGACAGTTGAGCCTCAAATATCTGTCATCAGATTCCCTCTAGATCCTTTCAGCTGCTTACTTGATTGCCCAGCTGACCCAAAGTTCAACATTTTAAATCTCTTAAATCTGTTTTTACCTAAGGGCATAGAGAAGGACTGCTTTAATTTATTCCTCTTCCTGCTACTGCGTCCCCATAAGATGCTCTCCTAGCTGCACATGATCATTTCATCTTCTCATTGAAAGTCAAGGAGGCTGAAAAGCCATTTGCTTACCAGGAGCAGGTGGTACCAGGTGTTGGAATACACGACTCCATTACTTTAGAAGATACAGATCACCCAGGAAGTGTTCTTGGGTCTACAAAATAGCCGGGCAAATAAGGGATAGAGGTCTCAATAAGGGTAGCAGTTTTTGTTTTCAGAATGAATAATCTTTCTCACATACATAGATTTCTCAAAGCATCTGCTTGTGTTCTTCATAAAAAAAGTCACAAAGGGGCTGGGGTTCTATCACTTGCTTAGTGTTAATCATGCAGTTTTTTAAAAATGGTCTTTGACTCAAGTTTAATATTCCTTGCCCCAGATAATATAAGCTTCAAACACCATGAAGCTCACTATTTAAAGTCCACACTTATATTTCTGATATATTTCAAGGAGGGGTAGTGACTCCTAATTATATGAAGTAGGAAGGTACATAGGTCCCCATGAGCAGGTCTGGCACGTAGGTGGCACCAAATGAATGGGCAGTATAAATTTTAATAGTAATAGCTACTAAAGAAGTACCTGTAATGAGCCAGGTGATACACACAAATGTGTTTTCTATAAACCTCCTGACACACACTTTAAATCCCTGTTTATAGATGAGTAGATTGAGTTTCAGAGAAATTAACTGACAGCCAGCTAAGTCTAAGCCACGTCATTCTGATTCCCATGGTCTTGGTTGCATGGCAGAAATTCCTCTGAGATACGCAGTAACACATAGCATCCAGTGGTCAGCCTGTTCAGGTGGAATAGGAGCTTTTTTATCCCTAATGGAAGAGTTTTAGACCCTTAAGTCCCATTTTGGAAGATAAGTCCACTTTCCATCCCATGACATAGAAAACTCCCCTCATTAATGTTCAACGTGATACCTGTTGGTGATCCTTAGCTAGCAAAGTTAAATTAAAAAGAAACAAACATAAGGGGGGAGAAATTGGTTTTGATCACCTAGTATATACAAGGCACTAATGCTAGATTCAGGGACAGAGGAGGGCATCGGGGACAAAGTACTCTTCTCTGCATCTGGCATTAAAAGAGACAGGTGACATGCTGATTATCTATAAAAGCATGACTGGGGATAAGCAATAAAATAGAGGACAAGTAAAATTCTATAGGAGGTACAAAGATAGGGAACACATTTGATACTGTTGAATGGCGTCAGGGAGGACTTGCAAAGGAAATGATGTTTGAGTTAAAACTTTAAGGATAAATAGAAATTTGACGGAATAACGAAGGTGAAGAAAAGGATCAGGTCTTATACATTCAAAACATATTCAGGCACTAGAAACACAGTGATGACTAAAGACATGGTCTTGTCTTGATGAGAGATATTTAGATGATACGGTGCCTCTCATGGTCTCGCGGGAGATGAATATTTAGATGGTCTGGTGTATATCAAGATGTTAAAATGGAACTCTTACTAAGTCAGTTTCCTCTAAGGTCCAAAGGCCAAGACTGAGTACCTCCACATTTTAAAGTGAGCTACTGGACCATCCATGCGGGAAATGATCTAAGAGTCTGTCGGCAAAAAGGATCAACAGCCTTCCAGACATTAAACCTTGCATCCCAAGGGGTGGGTAGGGGGTGGGGATGAAGGTAGAAACTTTTATTTGAATGAAGTTTGGAGCTCTGATTATTGGTATAGATTGGACATTTTCAATCCCAAAGCGAGTCAGTCTTCATGAAATGAATTTTCAGGAAGAAAAATAGTTCACAGAGCTTTAATCAAAACCAAAATTTAGAATATCTGGTTTCTAGACTCATGTTTAGAAACCCTGGATACATGAAAAAGGACCTTGGAAGGTTTGACAAAATCCCAGTGCCCCCCAGTGAATAAACTACAATTTTTCAGTAAGTTTTTTCCTAAATATTCTTCCCAATAACTGAGTTTTGATCCATAATGTGGAGCAGTGAATTCAAGAGTTCTCTTCTGACAGAGAACAGATGTGCTGTTCTCAGTGTGGTGTCATGAGGTGATGTTGTGTGCCTGGTGGTTCAGGCTTCAGTCTTCCCAGCCTTTCATGTGCACAGGAAACATCTGGGGACCTTGCTACCCTGAAGATTCTGATTCTGGGTCTGGGTGGGGCCCGAGAATCTGCATTTCTCCCAGGTGAAGCCAAAGCTGAAAGGTTTAGAACACAGATATGGGAGCCAGACAGTTGGAGCTGGATCAGAATTCCAGCCTGCTGTTTATTAGATCTGTGTCCCTGGGCAAGGTACTTCACCTCTGTGTGCCTTGGTTTCCTGTTCTGTAAAATGGGGTTATGGCGATAGTATATACATCATAGGGGTGCTGTGAAAATTAAGTTGGCTAGAAAATGTAAAGCAATTCAGGAAGAGAACACTGTTCGCTATTTTTTTATGGCTAAAACTCATTCCTCCCCAAAGAAGTTTACTTTTAATTTAATCTTTATTTTTGGGGGGTGGGGGATAGTTAGTCACAAACATCAAGATTCAGAATACCCTGGGGCTTCCCTGGTGGCGCAGTGGTTAAAAATCCACCTGCCAATGCAGGGGACATGGGTTCGAGCCCTGGTCCTGGGCGATCCCACATGCCGCGGAGCAACTAAGCCCACGCACCACAACTGCTGAGCCTGCGCTCTAGAGCCCGCGAGCCACAACTACTGAAGCCCGTGAGCCTAGAGCCCGTGCTCCGCAACAAGAGAAGCCACTGCAGTGAGAAGCGCACACACTGCAAGGTAGAGCAGCCCCCGCTCGCTGCAACTAGAGAAAGCCCGTGCACAGCAATGAAGACCCAACGCAGCAATCAATCAGTCAATCAGTCTTTATTTTAAAAAGATTCAGAACACCCTAAAATGAAGTCCTCTTACCACTCTGTCTTATCTCCCAGTTCTCCTCCAAACATTTAACAAACATTACCAATTTTAAAGGATTTTCAGAGATGACCTCAGGTAATGGCTTTTCTGAGTTTTTTCCTCATTTGCCAGGATCCTTATTGTGTAGAGTTATAGGACTTATAGCACTATAAGAGCCTAACCTCCCCACCTACTAACTCCACTCCATTAAAAAAATAATAATGATAAGTTGATTTTGGTCTCTGTCTGTCTACCTGAAAAAAAAATCTAAGTACACAGGGCAGCAACCAAAGCTGGGGTTTTCTATCTCTTCAAAAGAGAACCAAGGCTATTAAAATCACTCTAGCACAACTTAACTGACTTGCAGACTGAGTCCACGATGTTGATTCCAAACTTTTCTAGTGTTCTCCCTGATCCAAAAGGACCTGCCCCAATCCGTCTGCTCTCATCTTCCACCCAGTAGAAGCAGCATTGCCTTTGATCATGGAGTTCCTTTGGCCATGGTCCAACTCCAGTTACCCTAGGATGGTTCACAATTATTCTTATTCCACCCTCGAATTTAATAATAAGCTCTACTCCCGGGCAGTAGGCTTAATGCTGGAAGCCAACAGGCTCCCCTGCTCCTAGAAAGTGATGGGGCATTCCTTACTTGGGGACGGCTGAAATGATTAGGTGATTCAGGGGGCGAGCTACATAACCGGAAGCAGGGCTTTTTACCAATGCCAAGGACATACACACACACACACACACACACACACACACACACACACACACAATACTTTGACTATATCGTTTTATTTCTGAATGATTGAGAAGCTTCCCTAAAATATGGGAGGTTGAGATCATTAAGCTAAAAATTCAACATGTTGGGTGAATGAGCCTTTTTAACACGTCTGGAAGAGATCTACGTTCTGAAAATTCATTGCCTTACGTTCAAGGTTACAGACTTCTTGTTCTTGTTGTAGCCCTAACAACAAGACATTTTGGCTGAGAAATGAGTGAGTGGGCCACACCTTTTTCTGTCAGCCTTAAGGAAACCTGCTCCAAGTTCCTCAGCTCCGATAATAGGAATCTGTTTCCTCTAGTTGGGACTCAGGGCCCTACTAAATTGGATGTGATTTGCCTTAACATGTCCATAACCTGCTGTCAGAGTGCATGCTACCTGTTTGGATGTCTGGTCACATTTTGAAGATCTTTTAACTTTTATTTGTTCTGTCAAGTTATTTCTGGGGAGCTAAATGCCAAGACTGGCAGAGGTTCTAGGAGGACATGACCTGGAGCTAGTGAGAAATAAAAGAATTGCTTTCCTCGGGGCTTCCCTGGTGGCGCGGTGGTTGAGAATCTGCCTGCCAATGCAGGGAACACGGGTTCGAGCCCTGGGCTGGGAAGATCCCACATGCCGCGGAGCAACTAGGCCCGTGAGCCACAACTACTGAGCCTGCACGTGTGGAGCCTGTGCTCCGCAACAAGAGAGGCCGCGATAGTGAGAGGCCCGTGCACCGCGATGAAGAGTGGCTGCCGCTCGCTGCAACTAGAGAAAGCCCTTGCACAGAAACGAAGACCCAACACAGCCAAAAAAAAAAAAAAGACTTAAAAAAAAAAAAAAAAAGAATTGCTTTCCTCTAGGGATGAAATGTAGTGCAAGGGTAGAATCTGGAGGAAACTTCATATATATTTCTAACATGGCAGTCAACACCACTGATTGAATAATAGTTTGCCCTTCTGCCTTAGGTTGGCTATCTGGAGCTTGGTAAAAAAAATAAATAATCCTTTTCGTCAAACTTGAGCCTTTAGCATAGACTTGCTGAACCATTTTCGACTCCTAGCTCCCTTCTGACATTAAGGATATGAAAGGAAATGAAAGGAAGAAAAAAGCTTTCAAATCTTAGTAAGGGCCTTTGGTTATCCAAGGATATTTTCTCATCTTTATGCTATACACAAGTTTACTTTATTCAAGAAATTCTGGCTGAACATTTGTTTTATGTAAAAAGCTCATGTTTTTTAATATAATTTGTTGCTTATTTTTAAAGGGTTTGTGATGATACATATTTAAAAATAAAAGTATGCCTAGTAAAATTTGTTCATTTGGCATTATATTTTGTTTTGTTTTATGTTAGCCATAAATGAATTATAACATAGAACTCTAATATGTAACTTCCCTGGTAGAAAGAGGGGTGTGGGAGAAGTTCGGCACCCATCCAATATTCCTTTCCTTGCTCCCCACTCCTGGGGCAACCTCTAAGGCAATTGTTCTCTGCATCCTTCCCCAGAGGCTCTGGAGAACACAGGTTGGAAAACCATTGCCCCATATAAGTATATTATGATTCAATTTCCCCAAATCATTTCTGCATAGGGTTACAGGAACACTTCTGTTGGTGAAGTTAGACAAATTTGTTACATGTGAGTTGCAGTAATTCAATGAGCAAAAGGTGGTTCCGGAGTGTGTCATTTTTAGAGTTTGTCAGTTTTTGCATTTGGCACGTTGCAAGCTAATGAAAATTGCTGATACTGTGGGAGAAATAATCAATGAGGAATGTTTATTACAATGACACAATGCAGGGAACACATTGAAGCAAGCTATTTCTCACATTTCCATCCTTTCAAAATGCATTGCTTTATTGTGCATCTATTCTTATTTCTAGAGAAACTGAGTTATACTTGCAAAATAATAAATATTCATCTCATATGGGTTTTTAAAGGTGACTGATTTGTAAAAATCAATAACTGTCTTTTGCCAGCTTGTGGACTGACATGATTGCCTTCATTTTCAAACATAAAATGACTGCATTAAAATAACATTAAGAGAGAAACATTGGCTAACACAGGAAGAGAAATTCTTAAATGAAAACTGCTCCAGCCAGCTTTAATCAGTTCCTATCATGCTTTTTATTATAGTGCAAATGGGCTCTATTAAAAGGAAAGCCAATTCCAGATGATGATATAAATAATTATAGCTGCCTTTAGCCTCTAGTTAGTGTTATTAACTAATGGTTTCAAAATATGTGATTTATTTCAGAAAGAACATTTTCCTTTAACAATGAAACAGAAAATTGGACTTTATCTAATGTCACATATGCAGATAAAATAACTAGTCTATTTTTTGGATATTTTAAAAAATTGGAATGATGAACTAAATTACTTCATATGGATAAACTTCAAGTTCATTAGTACAGCAATTCGCAAACTAGTTTTTCTCCTACATTCCGTTAAGTGTGAGAAATTCCGTATACACTATTTACCCTGCACCTTCTACCATTTGAGATTATAGTGTATATTTTGCACATCAAAGTCCTTGAGAAATTTTGCAGTAAAGATCTGTATCTATCTTGTTTAACCCAATTTTCCCTAATGAGTTTGAAAATGGAAAATAATTTTAATGCATATAGGTTAATATTCTGTGTTACTGCCATCCATGGAATTCCCTTTTGAGAGATTATGAATGAATTTATATTTTTTATATAACCCAACAACAACATGTTAAGTCAATCATCCAGCCACTCAGTCAAAAAATTGCATTTATGGAATCAGAAGTTTAAGGTTTAAGAACAATAATTTAAAAATTTTAAAAACTGCCTCTAAAAAAATGTGGATCATTGAACCATCCTCTTGAACTACTTGATTTTTCACTCTTGGAAGTTCTAATGAGATGCAAATTGACTTGTGCTCAGTGCTATATTTCTTAGCATTGATTCATTAATTTAACTTATATATAGTTCCATTATTTTATATGGCACAGGAATTGTACTTTTTTCTTTTTTTTTGCCTTTGTCTCCCAATGGATGCTATGGAAGTCTGCTGCTCAGTTGTTCCTGCAAGAAAAACTTACTCAGCTGTGAGGACTGTAGTGAGCTGACAGCCTCCAGCTGTTACAACTTCAGGATCTGCCTGAGCTTTCAAGGAAGGCCAGGCCTTTCCTGGGCAGCACCTAGCAATCTAGCTCTAGTACCGGGGCCTGGCTCTCTCTGCCAGTGCAGGATTCCTCTCACAGACAGCGTTTGCTCTGGAGCTCCCCAGTGCACGGACCAAAATTTTGTCACATCTGAGTCGTGACTTGAAAGCTCTCCCCGGTCAGTCCTCTTCCTCCTGCTCTTTTTATCACCTACAACCCTTACTTCCAATAACCCTTTTCTGTTCCTAACTCTGTCTTGGCATCTGCTTCCAAACAGGCCCTACTGATACTCCCTTATGAGTCTTCAAGATACTTTAGAGGTAAGGTCATGTCTTTACCATTGCATTTTAAATATCTATCATACAAGAGTTAAATAATAAACAATCAGGTAAATTTTCAATATAACTTAGATAAAAAAGAAGCATAAATATACGTACAGAGTTTGCTGGAGATGCCACATTTGAATCATTTTTGTTACCTGGGTTGTGTGTGTGCAAGTGCATGAATGAATGCTGTGTAGGAATTAGTAGAACGTTTATGTGAAAGAGTTAAATTTATTATGGTTCAAGGTAAACTTTACCCCTATTTCTGGATGACTCCAACAGAGAAAACTTTGTCCCAACGCCATCTATAGATTCAGGTCATTAGAATATTATATCCTATCTGCACAACTGGAAATCATTTAGTAATCATTTTAATTCAGGAGACAGATTTTGAAAAAGATATCATAGGAAGATTAACATTTGTGTGCATAACAGATGAAAGGGAGAAGACTAAAAGCAAAATCATTCTAGGAGACATTTACAGCAACAGTTATTTTGGGTTATCACCATCAAAGAGATACTGGCTGATGCCTATAACATGCCAGACATTTTACATACATTTACATGTTTAATCCTCAGAAAAAGCCTAAAGTATATGTATTAAGATTGGGGGAAGAAAGGCTAGAAAGAAACTTTGTTCTAGGTCAAGTTCAACTTTCTCAAACTGCCTCCTATGTGGGAATAGGGATTCTTTTAAGACTAACATTGTTCGCAATAACTTCGTCTAAGTTAAAAAAAAAAAATGTGTGTATGTGTGTGGCAGGTGATCATTGCTCTGGGGCTTGGACTCCAAAACAGATAGGTAAAGAAATATAAGGCATGATCTGACAGGTAATATGAATACAGGTAAACAAGAGGTGAAGAAGTCTGGAAATCTAGAAAAAAGTCCATATAGGGAGCTAAATCATGGTACTTGGAGAAGGCAACAGATGGGTTAAAAAAATGCCATAAATGACCTGAGTCCAGAGACACCCAAACAATAATATAATAAGGAGTCAAGTTCAGAGGCCAAGTTCAGATGTAAGAGCAGTCTTCTAGAACAGGGGTGGGCAAATTGTGACCATAGGCCAAATCTGGCCTGCTGTCTGTTTTTGCAAATTAAAAAAAAATTTTTTTTTTTAATTAGTGGATGATGGATGGAGACAAGCTGGTGTAGATGATAACTAGTTTGCTTTTTTTTTTTTAATTTTTATTTATTTATTTATTTATTTATGGCTGTGTTGGGTCTTCGTTTCTGTGCGAGGGCTTTCTCTAGTTGTGGCAAGCGGGGGCCACTTTTCATCGCGGTGCCTGGGCCTTTCACTATCGCGGCCCCTCCCGTTGCGGGGCACAGGCTCCAGATGCGCAGGCTCAGTAATTGTGGCTCATGGGCCCAGCTGCTCCGCGGCATGTGGGATCTTCCCACACCAGGGCTCGAACCCGTGTCCCCTGCATTGGCAGGCAGATTCTTAACCACTGCGCCACCAGGGAAGCCCCTGCAAATAAAATTTTAAAGGAACACAGTAACACTTATTCATTTACTTATTGTCTATGGCTGCTTTCACATCATAACAGTAGAATTGAGTAGTTAGTTGTAATAAAGACCATATGGCCCAGAACACCTAAAATATTTACTCTTTGACCTTTTACAGAAAACGTCTCTTGACACCTGTTCTAGAAGGCTCTTATAATTGGGCTTGTGATCATAGATCTAAAGCAGGGGTTGGCTAAACATTTTCTGTAAAGGGCAGGATAGTAAACAGTTTAGACTTCGGGGCCACAGATGGTCTCTGCTGCATAATCTTTTTTGTTTATTTCCTCTCATTTAAAAATGTAAAACTATTCTTAGGTCACAAGCAGTACCAAACAGGTATATCTCCTAGGCAGTTAAAGAATCTTGAGGTATACAGGGTGACCACCTGTCCTGGTTTTCTAAGAACTGAGGTGTTCCCCAGACATGGGACTTTTAGAGCTAAAACCAGGAAAGTCCTGGGCAACCTGGGACATTTGGTCCCACTAAAAATGCCCCAGTGTGACACTGAAAGGACATGCTGCACCCTCTTCACCTTATGCCTTATGCCTAGAGAACTTTCCTTAACTGTGAGTTTGCAATAATTATTTTCCCTTGTGAGTGACCTTGATAAAGCATAAAATAGTCATTTTGTGTGGTTACCTTAATTTGCATTACACTCATGAAAAATAAAACTTCCTTTTTAGTTATTTACGAAAATGCTGTTGCTCAGGATAACAAGATGCGTAAGAAGCACTCTCATAGGTTTCTACCGTGGCATGTGGGCATAGTCACAGTTTAGTCACCAGTGAAGTACAGCACACAACAGCCCTTCTTCTCACACTTGATGTCTGTCTTCTCACACTTTGTATTTGTGTTCATCTACAATGCAAAGGTTTTGTGTTATATAGTAATCATCTGAGATTTACTTTCCTGAGTTCAGTGGGAGAAACTGGCCCAAGTTAAACTTTGAGACTTTTCAGGTTTCTTTTTTTTTTTTTTTCTTTTTTGAAAGGGTAAAGGAGGAAAGCCTAAGAGAAATTCTTTAAAGCCACCAAATTCTAGAATATTGCATATCCACAGTCACCAGAATCTACTGCCTCAATGCATTTTCTCCCTCCTGTGGCTCATTCACATGTTCTCAGTGTTGGGCTTCTCAAGGTGTCAGCCTGGAGACTGCAGGCTCCCTAGGGAATCCTGGGCGGAATGACTGAGGCAGGTAACCAGGCAGATGGACCTTCTGAGAGCCACTCAGATTGCAGAACCCAAAGACCCCAGAATGGTATAGGAAGTGCAGCTGAGTGTTTCTGAGATCCCCAGGAAAATGGGAGTCTCTGTAAGGGCTGAGAGCTGGCTGACTGTTAGAGGCTCAGCCATGCTGGCTCTTTCTCAAGTATAGAAATTCTTCTCTACTATCCACCAAACTTGCATACCCCACAGGTTCTGGTAATGGTCCCACCACTAACAGAAACCACCCCTGTTGGAAGGCCGTCTACGGTCATCTATTTTTACTTGTACCTGCCCATTGCCATCTCACCTCCTTATCCCAAATTGCTCATCAAACGTTTCTTCCAAGCCCCCTCAACAACTTTTTGGAGTGTGATTCTAGTAATATAAATGTATTCATCCCATTGCATAATACAATTTAGATCAAATTATAGGATGAAATCAATTCTTGACAGAGCAATGCAAGACAGGAGAAGACAATAGGGGAAAGTGGAAGTAATTCAGGAAAAAGAAATCTTTCTAATATCCTCTAGTTGGAGAGTGGAGCTGTGGAACGGTGGCCTGAGTCCACCACTCCTTGGAGTTACTTTTCTAACCACAGAAAAGTAATATTAATGATACTAAGACCAGAGAAGGGGAACTAGGATTGCTGTTACACAGCGATTTTTTTTTTTTTTTACTTTTTTTTTTTTTTTTTTTTTTTTCTGATCTAGCACCAGCAGGAAGGAAAAGTAATAATCTCCTAAGAGCCATTGTTATTGCTGAGGACCAAGAACAACCGAAAAAGGTATCTGTTCAGATACCTTTTAAGAACTCTGAGGCATCTCTGCAACCGAAACTCTCACCAACTCATCAGTCTATTCCAAAGCCAGGGAAACTATTGAAAATCTGAAAAGCACCCAGCTTATTTCCACTGTCCAGATCTAGACCTTCCTTTAGTGCCTAACCCACCCTTCAAACCTCCAGAGAATCTTCTCGAATATCACCGTGCTATTATTTTTAATTTCAGTAGCTATTTAATTTACCTTATTTCACTAGACCATCTTACATGGCACACACACACAGTACACGTACAGATAATTTACACCCCACGATATGGAATACTTCTTGAAAAAGGGAGCCATTCTTTGATTTACTTTACATTCCTAAAAATACCCCTTAAAACAATACATTATTTTCCCCATATTTGTGGAATAATGGGTTCAAAATAAATAGACTTTCCAGGTAACTTGAGTTTTCATTTGGAATTTCCAAATAAGAAATATGTTTGAAAATAGAGAGGTGACAGGCATGTCCAGGGAGGTTACTTAATTAGACAGGGTGCTGCTCATTTGACTACTCCCTCTCCTTCCCTCATTTGAAGGGTACCTTTACTTTAGGATTATTTGCTTGAGTTTGTGGGTTTACTCTTAAAGCAAAGTTGAGGAGACTTATGAGACTTGAAACCAGATTGCAACTTACAGATTTTCTGTTGAGCATGATATGCCCACAGCAAAAGAGAAAAGTCAGAAGTAAGAATGTGGCAATGGAGGCAAGGAAAGCAGGGTAAATCATAGAGGCTCTGCCATGGCCTTTAAAAAGAAACAAAAGGAAAGAAAATCACCATGGGAAAGGGTAGACAGGGGGAGGAAACAATGGTATGGGAACTGAGCAAGGAAAAGAATAGATTTCACATTGTCTTAAAGGTTGTTTTGCTAGACAGAAAAGAGAAATCAAGATACATAATGGTTCAACCCAAGAAAAATGGATGAATAAATTATGGTAAGCCATGTATCTATCTGCTGTCTTGAGATTTCTCCTGGACTACCTAGTCTTGGCTTTCATTATTTTCTCTTACCTAGTAACTTCCAAAATCTCAGGGACAAATTCTAATCCTCTGTCTCCAAGTCTCAAATATAAACATAATTATTCTGGATTTAGAAATCAGGAGATTTGTATTGGAATTTTAATTCTGCAACTTATAAGCTGCTCGTCTACAGATATTTCATTCAAATTATTTGAACTTCAGTTTATTATTTGTAAAATAGGCCTAAGAATAGTGCCAAAAGTTGTTAGGATCTAACAAAATAACATGAGAAAATACCTTGAAAATACAAATCTTTATGCAAAGGTAAAGGTTTTAACTTATTTTTTATTTAATGTGGGTGTTTCATTGTTACCTACAATTTCATAAGTCTGAAAGCACATTTAATAGCTTACCACTCAGAACTGGTTATTTTTCCTTGTACTACATATACTAGTAGTTTTCCATTATTGTCTTACCTAGGTATGATAAAACTTAGGGTTATCTTAGAATCTTTCCCACCTTTAAAAATTCCCTAAGTCCTGCTATTCCTTCTTTGCAACATTGGAGGGGTGAATCCCTTGCCATTTTTACTGTTTCTATGTCTCTGTTCCTCTAGGAAACTACCTTTCACTCCTGGTTTGGAGCCCATCTTGCATACCACTGTTCAGCTCATCTACCTAAACCACTGCTCTTACCATCTTACCTCTCTTTGTGGATTCTTTCAGTAGTTGCCCCATTTAAAGTCAAATTCCTTGCCAGGTCTTATGACCAGCCACAATCTTGCCCTTCCTTAACCTTTCAGAAGATGTTCCCGGTATGAGTACTCTGGACCTCCCAAATATTCTCTTTCAGTCTTGAGTAGCATGAACGTTAGTAATGGTAGTTTGGGGAAGGATTGGGATTAGGACCATGAGATGATTGAAATGATTACATTAGGAGTAACTGAGATGGTAGCATAAAATATTATGGGATCAGGGCTTCTTAAGGATACCTGTGCTTTTGCCTACTTTTCCCGTTTTGTTCATACATATAAATGATCTATATAATTTTCATTTCTTTTAAAAAATCATTTCTAGCTAAAACAATAGACTTATGTCCAGAAACAATACAGGAACTTTTGTATGAAGGGTTAAAACTCATCCAAATCAAGTAATAAGAGTTTTCAATACAAGAGTCCTTACACAAAGCTATCCCCCAAACACACACAGAGTCTTTTAACATTATCATTTTGTTTCTGAGTAATAGTGAAAAGAACATATAGCAGCCTTGTTGCAACACATTAAATCTTAATTTTTACATCGCTAACCAATATCAATTTGTGCCAAAGGAATACTTATAGTTGATGAAAGAATTAAATAGGTGGATGTAAGTCTAATTTTATCACAAAAACAATTTTCGTCCCTCTAATGCAATATTCATTTTTTTGTCAAATACCTCACTGAACTCTATTTATTGTTATGGGTCTTTGGGCTTTTTTTTTTTTTTTTAAGCATATTGTCCTGCCATATAGCATTGGTAAAGCTATTTCATTCCAGTCTGCCACCTTCTGTTCCTTCTCTAACTGGCCCCCAGATCGTGTCAAGTCTACCTCAGAGATGGTTTCAGAATAATGTCTAGAAGGAGAGGCCACAAGAATGTCTCTAAAGCATCTGTAAGTTTCTCAGAAAATGGCACTACCTACCTTCAGCTTGTGAAAAAAGGTCTTGAAGGTTTTTGTAGACAGGATGATTATTACCTAGAAAATTTTCAAACCAGAAATAATCAACAGCCCAAGAGAACCTAAAATTGTCCTAAAACCCCCTCTATTGGTCATGTCATAACTAGGATATAACATGCTTTTGTTAAACTGTGTTCTGTATTTCAAGGTCTTTCTGTAGTCAGTTCTATTCTGAACAGCTGTCTACATACCGGGCTTTGATGGCGGTAGTAGATACAGTCTGACCCCCACGGTGGAGACAGCAAAGGATGGTCTCTTCTCTCAGTTGCCTCAGAGTCATATAGGAAGACTCAGAGCACAAGGGTGTAAAAGGACATCAGAGTTAGTGAAATATACCAATTGTGTGATACAGATAGCTAAGTGATTGTGCATGGCTAACTACTGAACAAATAGAAAATTGATCAAGGGGGGGTTGCGGTATGACTCACCAGCCACGGGAAAGGGGACGTTGGGGCTCAGTCAACCTTCAAGTTACATTCAACACTTTTTATTTGATGCCAAAATGTAATTGAACATTGTTCATTATGACTTAGGAAATTAACCAAAATGTTATCTCTGGGTTCTTTGCTTTTATGAATGAAGTTTAACTTGGTAAGAAGATACAATCTCTTTTCTTCCCTCCCTCCCTCCCTCCCTCCCTTCCTTCCTTCCTAAGTATATATAGAAGGGCATTCTGGCCATGAATTATTTGTAAATGTACATAGTCCCTGGATCATAGATTGTTTATGGGTATTCACACAGCTTGTACTTATTTAGCTTTAACCATTAGGCCCTTGGGAAGTGATAAAACATAAGATGTTGATATGAGACAGACATTGTTTTCTCCTCTATTATTGTGTGTGTGTGTGTCTGTATTATTTATAAAAAGGATAGTTTGCTTCTGTGTTTCAAGGCATCAGGTATAGTGCTTGTAGGTATTTTATATAATATTTCAAAATGTGGGCCAATAGCTAAGGAAAGTATTCCCTGTTATGATATTACTGCTTAACAGTAAACCACTAACAGTCTCTGAATCCCTGGGTGGCACTGGGACTAAGTCAAAACACATGGGCTATGGGCAGTACATTTAGATGGAGTTCTATTGGATTTCAGCCCCTTGTTTCTCGCTGACTCTGAGGGGAAGCAAATCGACGGCAAAGATATTGCTTTTCAGTGGATCATTTAGAGTCCTCAGGGTGGGCTTCCCCTCAACTGCGTGAGGATATAAATTAGTCACAGGAGTGCCCCGAATCACCACCGGTTGGACTAGTTTCTTCTGCGGGAACCCCACGCAGGCTGTGTGGCAAAAACTCCTGATTAGGTGATTGAAAGCTCCTTGAGGAAGAAAGAGGATACGTCTTTCCCCAATTCTGTTATTCCTTAACTACTACAACGGTGTTCTGCGTACAGTAAGGGCCTATGAAATGTACCTGTAACGATAACTGAGCTAGCTTTTCAAAAGATGGTTACCAGGACTTTGTGACTTGTGCCTTTCTGTATTTTTTTTTTCTCCCCAAAGAATATTCACTAATGAAACTCTGACCTAGTAAAAAGTCTGAATAGAAGTCTAGGAAACAGGGCTGAGTGTGTAGATGCTGGTGAGAATCTCTCAATGCACATTAGAGGCTTGGGAAGCCACCACCTCATTGCTGTTTCATTGTAGTTGTTGTTGTTGTTGTTGTTTATATTTGGTTTATGACATGTAAATGTTTATCTTAAGTCCATTGGGCAATGTTGGTAGTATTTCTCTTGCATACAGTAAATTCCTATGAATATTTGTTATCCAACCGTTTTTATTTTATACCACAGTAAATTCTCAAAACAGAATAATGATTTAATAATAGCTGTACTTTGTGCTCTAAGACTGTCAGTTATTCTGTAATATATTTGTACTATGTTGAGGAGAAAAGGAAAAAAAAATGGAAAATGACCAAGAGTTTAGCAGAGGCCACCCAAGATGATTTGTTCATTGCAACACAGTGGGAGCTAGTTTTGCCACAGTCTATATAACTGCTAAGGGAGATACAGGAATAGGTAAAAGCATGAGTTTGGGAATCAAAAGATCTCTGTCCTAGTCTCACTGAGCTGTGCAATTTGGAGAAATTACAGAGCTTCTCTATGCCTTAGTGTTCTCCTTCTAAAACACTTTTTAAGACTTTCTTAGTTACAACACAACCAGTTTCTTGAATACATTTTTTCTTCACGAAGCACTAAAAAGTAAACTAGTTAAGCCATTCTCTGTGCACATCTTGGAACAAGAAAGTTCTGTTAACAGAGTAATCTCTTTAATTTCTTGTTGTATTCATTTATGATAACACATCTCAGAAACCTCAAAGACAGAAGGCAGAAAAATAAAGCTGAGAAATAAACAGGTTATTTAGCTCATGGGGAAGATGGCAAGCAAACGCTAGCACATTGTAAAACTTCTAGAATTTGTTGACTTGTGTGAATGTTAAAGCTCATTATTGGATTTTTTAAATGAAACTTTTTATTGCAAGCTGCCAAGCAGAAGCGTTAGTGTCCTAGACAAATAAAAGGGTACTAAATGGCCTTGTCATTGGCAGATTACGGGCTGTGATATAGAGATGAGAGACTTGATTCTTACAGATATTGTATCTGCTGCTGTGATCACCTCATTCTGAAGATGATGATATAACTGATCATAAAAAATATTATCTGGTTGATCGCCCATACTTTGTTGAGCTGCCTTGAAAGACATATATATAGATGTTTTCCCCATTTAAGTTTCTTTTCTTTGAGAATTGCAATAAGTAATCTTTTTAGGCAAAAACTGATCTTAAAAGCTCAGCCAGTTTTAACCATTCATGCAGAAGAACATTTCAATTGCTATCAAAATGGAAAATAATTCAACTCGCCTTTATTTCACAAATAAAAATAATAATTTTGGGACTAAGAAAAGGTATAAACAATTTCTGATAATTTTTTCACAGGAATAAGTGTAAAATTATCAGGGTAAAACTGATGACACATGTTTGAACTCAAGAAATAAAATAAATTTGCAAAACATTATTTTAAGACTTCTTTTTCAAAATGTATTGTTAAGTAATATTTTCAGTTAGATGCAAATTTTTTTGTTGTTTACAATGTGTTCATCTTCTATGACTTTTCTCCAAAATTTTATTGGCCCTAAAAAGATGTTTACATTTTGTCAGAAACTATTGAGATTAAAGTTTGCAGCTATTAAGCATGTACAGTGTTAGCATTATTCTTTGTTCACTGAACATCCACAGCTCTCCCTGTGACAGGCTGTCAAAAAACGTGTCTCTGAAAAGACAGGTTAGCTTTTAGAGACAATCAGTGATGCAATTCTCAGTGATGTGCTACACCCCACCAGAGTGCCCCTGAGTGTTCCTGTGTGCAGTGATGTGATGTCTGAACTATTTGTGTGCTCTGCCATAAGATAGCATTAGCAGATGTAATGGGAACAGATCACTCATTTGCAGAAATATTTATGGCAGTGCCTTCAAAGGACCGTTCAATCCACAGTTGCAACTGATGAAGCATGTAGCAAGGACTGTTTCTAAAACCATGTGGGCTAAAATGTCATCCTACAAGGCAGTTAAAATGTGTTAACTTAATATGTGTATGACCAGAGATTAGAAAACACTGGCTGTCATATCTGAGCAGATTCAATGCATGTGCATTTTCAGTAAAAGAGAAGTAAGAAATCATATTATGTTGAAAGGGCCAGGTTAAATTGCTTTAACAAAAGAGGAAGGCTTCCCTCTCGCATATTTTATACTGCCCAGCAAGGAACCTCTTCATATCCAAAATGCACCGTTTTTTCCTGGGCAAAGCTTTTTTTTTAATATTATAGATACTGTTTTCTGAGCAGTACTTAAAATCACACTTCACAGCACTCGAATGCAACACATTTAAATGTGAAACTGAACCAGTCTTACTCTTTTAAGCTGCTGACAAATTCTCTATCAAAAATCCATAGAAGATAAATTAATTTAACAGATGGACATAAGTGTGATGTTGGCCACAAACAATAGCTTTCATCTCTCATAGGCAGCATTACATTCTTTTGTTAAGCACCTCACTGTGCTCTAATTATTGAATGTCTTTTAGTCCCAAAGCTCCCTAGAAGTAGGTCATAAAATATTGTGCCCCGCCAATGGATGCTGCAAATCTTTGTCAAAAGTTTGCCAGAAGTATTGAGAAATTCCTGAAAGGACAAGGAGAGAAGGCTAAATGCATTCAGCTAAAAGCTCAGGAATACCACAAGGATGTAACTTTTGGACATTTTTTAATACTATCATTACTTTGGGCTACTTAGTGCAGTGATAATTTACTAAATAGGAGCAATTTACTAAAGAGACTCCAGAAATGTAAAAGAATTATTGCACCTCTGAAATAAGTACACAGCATTTGCGCTGAAAAGATGACCCAGCGTTTTCCAATAAAGTTGATTTACTACTTAATGCACATCTGAAACAGCGTAGTGTTGGTTCAGAGAGCAGTTTGTAGCAATTTGATTTACACTAATCAAATGAAATGGTGCATTTTCCTGACACGTAAATGAAGTACACATTTTTTAAAAACTTACTTAAGAAAATAGCTATTCGAGATATTTCGTCATGATGGAAGCTAGCAGACATTTCACACTTACATTAAATTGATGAAGGTTAGTTGTCTCTAAAGATACGTCTTTGTAATCATCCATCTTGTAAGTTTACTTTAAGAAATTAAAAGTTCATCCTTCTAATTTTATTTAACTTCACATCAAATATATTTTAAAATATATAAGCAACATGGAGGGTAGAATGAGAAAGTCCAGCCAAATACAAGTTCTAAAAGGAAAGAAAATATTATCTAAGAAATGATGCCATTAAATGTTTTTCTTAAAAAGATGGACTGGGTGTGTGTGTGTGTGAGGGCAGAAATTTTATAAAGTTTATGTCCCACACACGGGTACTGAGCACTTGCTATATGCCAAGCACAGTGCTAGGTGCTTGAAATGCAAAATTGCATACAACATGGTCCTTTAATTTAACAAATTCATATTTATTATTGGAGATAACTTGACATTACTGAATCATCTAAGAGGGCATCCAAACCAGATCTGGCAGTTTAGAGAGATCTCCCAAAGCCTGAGTTGAGCTGGAAGGACAAATAGTTAGTTGTTTTTCAGGTTAATAGTAGTATGTATCTGTTTAGGGCCAAGGGGCAATGTGTCTAGAGGGTATTCCAGGCAGGAAATATGGCTTAGAAAGAAGCATGGGTATATGAGCATGTCCTCCAGATAGGGTAGGACCTAGTGTGGTGGAGAGTAGAGAGCAGATGAGGAGAGGTGAGACAGAGCAGGGTGGGAGTGGGTAAGCAGATGTCACAGCATGAAGGACTCACAGGCTTTGCCAAAGAACCCAGGACTAATTCTGAGGGTCCTGAGGAACTATAGAAGGCTCTCAAGCAAGGCAGCAACATGATTATATTTGTCTTTTAGGAAGAGAAGTGAAGAATTAAGATGGGTTTAAAAAAAAAAAAATCGAGGCAGGGAGATACATTACAAGGGGTTGTAGTAAAAGTGAAGATGTAAACTAAGTCATTCACAGTAGAAGAGAGAGATTTGACAGATATTAAAGTGGTAGAATCAAGTTCAACTCAAGGTGGGTTCTATGTGACAGATGAGTGAGAGATAGGACTCAAGTACAAAGTCCAGTTTGGGCTGTGTATGTGTGTGAGAGATAACTAGAGGGTAACATTGACAGTAACCAAAAAATAAGGAAGAGGAGGGGCAAGTTTGGGGAGAAAGATGATACTTATATTGTGTTTAATGCAAATCCTGGAGCTCATTGGAGAGATTTGGGCTGGGATATAGATTTTTAAGTCATTGGAATAAAGAAGATCATTAAACTTATGTGTGTGCAAGATATTTAGGGAAAATACACAGAGAAGAAAAACAGCTCAAGGCAGGACTATTAGGGGAAAATAAAAACATAAGTACTATTGAAGAAATGCAAATCTATAGAGCAGACTTTAAAAAAGACATCCAGAAAAGCCCAGGAAAAGGAAAAATGCTTTAAAGAAGACAAGAAGAAAGAATTTCAAGAAAGTCAAAGTCATTTAATTATTTAAGGTTTGCAGTGAAGTAAATTAACATAAGGATTGAAGAAAGTTCATTGGAATAAAGAAGTTTCAAGAGAGGATGGGGTTGGGGAGACCTGATGGCAATGGGCTGGAGAAGGAAAAGGAGAAGAGAAAATTATACCAGTAAGTGTAAGCAAGCAAGAGCGGGAAAGTGTAGCAGTTACAGAAGGAGGTAGGACCAAGGGATGTTTCTATTTTTAAGAAGAGAGAGGTGAACAAGTTTATATTTTGAGAATGAAAATGAAATGAAATGAAAACATGACAGAGGTTGAAGGCAGAACCAAAAGAGAAGATGGTGATGGCTCAGTCTCTGAGTAGGCAGGTAGTGGTGCTACCCAGGGAAGGAAGAGGCAGAGCTACCACTGCAAGGAACAAAGGGGGAAGAAGAGATTTGGATGCAGACAAGTTTAAAAGTTAGGAGGATTGAGGCATTGCATGGGGGTGGGCTGGGGCAAATCACACAGTAGTGAATAGATTGGTGTTATTGCAAGTGAATGGTCTCTAACTCCAGCCAGATCTCAGCACTGCCTGAAAATCCACTTGTGTGTCTTTAGTGAGGTCCCTTAACCCCTGAGTGGAATAACTCTGAGGATGATATTCTGCACTGACTCTTAGATTTTTCCACTTTACCCAGATTTTACCTACAGTGGTAACTTGTTTGATAACACATGCTTTAATGCATGTGTCCCCTTTCCTGTGTCACTTCCCCACTCCCCACTAATGTTTCCTGGAATCACATTCCAAATAAACAATTTTTGTTCAAATCCTTTTTGCAGGTTTGGTTTCTGGGGAAGCTCAAACTAAAACAAATAAGGCGCATAAAATAATGCCTGGCAAATAATAAGCACTCGATACATTTTTTATATGTAAATCATAAGGGATAATAAGGGGAATAAATTATATTGTCTATATAAGGTGCTTAGTTCGTTCCTGGCACATAGAATGTGCTCCCTAAGTAGCCATGTTGTTGGGAACTGGGAAAGGCTATTTAGTTTCTAGGATCTGTGCCATGTAGAGTTTAGGAGAATGACCAGCTTCTACCTGGGATGAATCAAGAGAAGCAGATGCCACCAGAAAGAGCCAGGCAGAGAGATGGAGGCAGTATTCATAGAGTGGTTGAGGAATGAAAGGTAGTTCCACATGAAACAAGGCTTTTTTAGGCTGCTGTGGGCACATTTGGGAGGTCAGTAGGGAAAGAGCAGAGAATGTACATGTGAGCAGAGGAAGATATAGAGAGATAAGTAGAGGTTTTCATTCGGGATGGGTGATCAAGGATGACTGAAATGAGGCAGAGTGGGATGAACTGACCCCGTGGTACCACATAAAGTTGCTTCACTCTATCCCAGGCTGAGACTCTAAACCTAATGGAGCTAGCAGTTGATAGAAGGAGCTGGAGTTTGGAAGCTGAGCCCATTAGTCAGACATAGCGTTACTGAATCCAAGCCCATATACTGCTTCCTTCACAACAGGCCAATAAATTAAGAAACAGGGTGCTGGGGCAAGGAATAGTGACTTTATTTGGAAAGCCAGCAGACTGAGAAGATGGTGGGCTAGTGTCCCAAAGAACCATCTTACTTAACTTAGAATTCGCACTTCTTTTATACTGAAAGGGAGGGGGTGTGGATGGTTCCTGGTGCGGGCCAGACCCCAGAGGGGATATGATTATCCTCGCAGCTATCCACCTAGGCCTGGTCAAGATGTTCCTGTAAACCTCCAGCAAAACAAAGGTTATTCTCTGTTCTGCAACTTTTTATCTCTGTATGAATGAAAAGTGTTATACCTTTAAAGGTCAAGCCTGGAAGGCAGAGCCTTGAGAAAGGGCTATTATGTATATTTCAGGCTATAGGCAACATTCTTTTACTGTTGGAGACAAAGGCGCAGAGCCAACAAGACTAAGCACAGGCAACAGAGCACAAAGGTTAGGGCTAAAGGAATATTTTCAATATGGGGTCAGGTTTGTTCTTCTCTATTACAGTTGTAATATACATTGACAGATGGGTGTCTGCAGGTTTAACCAGGACAAGCAGTGATAACCTAAAGGAAGAAAAACAGAACATGTTCATTAACCTGAGTCTTCTCTTGGTTCTATTGTACATAATAATCATTCCTAGGCTGATGTAACTTCCTGTGCCTTGAGAGTAATAGTCTGTAATTACAAGCAAATATGTACCAAGTTCCTAGTATTGCAAAACCAATTATGTGCAGTGATTCCTTAAATACTCCATTAGAGAAATTTGAACACAGACATGGGAATAAAGGGGAGAATTTAGTCCCTACCAGTAGATTATAAATTCAAGCCTATGAAATAAGCCCTGTGTGCTGCCTTGGTGAGCTGCAGTGAAATGATGATTCATCAAGCATTTATTTTGCACCTGTCACATGCTGGGAGCTTCACTTACATTGTTGCATTTATGAAATGTCTTCAGGTAGGAAACAGTGCAGGTGTCGCAGTTTTAGCTGCAGTTTTGCGGTCTGGATTTCTTTTGGTCATGCAGCATTTCAGCAGTCAGGAAGAGAAGGTAAAGCTCCACTGCTTCCTCAAGGCAGTGACAATTAGAGGATATTGCTACCTCCCTCTATCTAGCTGTGACAATCTCCCATTCCACCCTGAAGTCCTCTCAACCGCTCATCACATATTGTATGCCTCTAAGGTGATGAATTGTAGAAATAAGGGAAAACAGAGGAGAAAGGCTGAAATAAGATTTTAAAGAGAGAAAAAATGTGAGACAAGAAAAGAAAAAGTAAAAATAAAAATGGAGACCCAGGAGTGACAAAAACATTATATGGAAAATAAGAAAAAGATGGTGTTTGAAAATGAGCTCTTTGCTTATGTCAGGATGCTTATTTCTACACCTAAAGCACACATTCAACCTAGATGACAAAATAGCATGTAATCTAGTCACATGGGGGAAAGGAAGTTGCAGATATTTTTCCAAAGCCATTATGAAAAAAAAAAAATTTATGCAGATATTTTTCCAAAGCCATTATGTAAGGCAGAGGCCTTACATTTCTACTCCTATTCAGAATAATCTTACAAGTCAGAGAAGGTGGAAACAATGTTTAGTGTTTGTAAAACTGTGGTTGAAGAAAGCTAGGTTCTGATTTTAGAATCCAAATCACAAGCTCTTTGCATTTAATTGTGACAAAAATGGAGGGTTTTTATTAGGTAGGTGTTTGTAGAGAAAAAATCAAATAAGCATTAGGGGATTTTAAACCCCTGATGAGGTAGTTACCTGCTGCATTATTTAGAACACTTGGGACTCCAACTTCTGCCCTTTTGTGTGCCAAGCTGCCGCTGACTGATGTAAGAGCTTCAGAATTTCTCCCTTAGGAGGTATAATCAATGAAAATCCTTTACGAAGACTAGTCCCTGAGGTGTGTCCTCCCACTGCTAGACATCTAAGGGATGATCTTTTTCACAAATCATATTAACTCACTACCACAATAACAGTAATGCTCATTGTAAGTTGCTAAATTTTACAAATTAATGAATGACAAGATGATGGCATAGGTCAATGGTACATGCTTATGTTTCAGAATTATGCTTAATACTAATTAAGAGTTTGATTTGCATGTTACACCTCCACCTATCTGAATAAAAAGGCGATGAGAGTGGAGGCACCAAACGTTATTAGAACTCCACAATTATATTACATTTTTGCGTAAAATGGAATGAAACTTTCTGATGTCTCATAATTACTACAGTGTATTAGCAAAATTTTATTATGCAATTACAACATTAGCTACAACAAACATAAATATTTCTATGTGTTCTTGATTAGAGCACTTTCATAATCACTGTTCACTTGTGTATAAATAGTTTACATACAACTAGAAGCACGTTATATGAATTAAATTAATATAAAAGTGGGATTTCAAACTTTTAAGTTTGCTTTTTCTACGAACGGAAATTATTATATGGACAGTAAAAGGGATAAAACTGACATTGCACTGCAGTATAACCTGGTGGCTCTAAGTGCCTTGACCTGGGTTCAACTCCTTGCCCTGCCACCTATTAACCATGACACCAGGAACAAGTTGCTTCACCTGTCTGTCCCTCAGTTTTCATATCAATAAAATAGGAGCGCCAACTATAGTGAAAACACTTTCTAGGCTTGTGGTACAAATGAAATGCATTGATAGATCATGCCACTTAGAACAGCACCTGACACATAATAAGCACGGCATGAATGATGGTGATTAATACCACTATTATTGCTTGATTGTCAGAGGAGCTACTAATCTAAATCATCAGGATTAGGGTCTTTAATAAGCTTTCTCCAAAGATCCCAAAGAACTCTAGGTAGGCAAGGCAAGTAATCAACAGAAAAAAATTTTTTTCCCTTAACGATGCAAAGTAGCAGCAGCGTGCTGAAACAGTTACGGCAGGTCAGTGCTAAAGGCCTGACTCCCATTCAGATAGCATAATGAAACAATGGTAGGAGTAGGAGAAGCAGGAGTCTGCCAAAGAAGGAAAACTCTTCATCCCTCTCCTCCCTGAGGAAGTCTTCCACCCTTTCCTCACTCCTCTTCTGGAAAGAAATCTAAGGGCTCAGAGTTGAGGAATTTACTGAGGCCATCTTTATCAGTGGGGGAAGGGGAAATGGGACCACTGCTCATTGGCTTCCTCTTGTAGCACGAGGAAGGGGCTGGTCCAGAACCTATTTTCTTGAAGCAAAACCATCACTTGCATTCTCTTCTTCAGTCCCTGCATTTTTTTCTGCTTATTTTTATTTTATTTTATGTTTTTTGAAGTATAGTTGATTTACAATCTTTCAGGCGTACAGCAAAGTGATTCAGATATATATATATATATATATATATTTTTTTTTTTTAATATACTATTCTTTTTCAGATTCTTTTCCATTATAGGTTATTACAAGATATTGTACATAGTCCCCTGTGCTATACAGTAGGTCCTTGTTGTTTATCTATTTTATATATAGTAGTCAGTATCTGTTAATCCCAAATTCCAGATTTATCCCTCCCCTGCTCCTTTCCCCTTTGGTAACCATAAGTCTGTTTTCTATGTCTGTGAGTCTGTTTCTGTTTTGTAAATAAGTTCTTTTGTATAATATTTTTTAGATTCCACATGTAAGTGATATCATGTGATATTTGTCTTTGACTTACTTCACTTAGTATGATAATCTCTAGGTCCATATAATAATCTCTAGGTCCATATACATATGATATATACATATATCATATGTATACATATACAGTGGAGTATTACTCAACCATAAGAAAGAATGAAATGACGCCATTTGCAGCAACATGGATGGATCTAGAGATTCTTCTGTCCTTTCTGCAGCCAACCAAAGTATGGTGAAATCCTGCTTCAGGGCTTTAGGCATAGCGAGAATAAAGGCCCTTGGCCCTATGTGCTACAGTCCAGTTTACCAGAGCATTGCTTGGACTTCAGGATAGGAGCCCAGCTAACAGTAAAGTGATAATCTGCTTACTTGGACTATCATTCCTTGCTTGTAGCTATATCTTCCATTTGGTTGTGGTCTGGAGTAGGATTTGGACACTCCTAAATCCTTTCACAAATCCCATCTAAAAACACCCCAATCCCAACACAATCCCTAACATCACCTAATGACGTTAAGAAATAGGTCCATTGAGAAAAAGTAACCTGCCCAAGGTTACATGGTAGTTAGTGGTAGCCCTGTGGCTTGAAGTCAGGTTTCCTGATTCCCAGTTAAGTGTTCAAAAATTTGATTAAATAGTTATAATAAGATGGACAAAATACAGAAAACTTCCAACAACTTGAAAGATATTGTGAGTTCAGTTCCAGACCATGGCAATAAAGCAAATATTGCAATAAAGGGACTCACACAAATTTTCGGTTTTCTAGTACATATAAAAGTTATGTTTACACTCTGCTGTAGTCTGTTAAGTGTATAATAGCATTATGTGTAAAAAGCCAAATGTACATCCCTTCATTCAAAATACTTTATTACTACAAAATGGTAACCATCATCTGAGCCTTCAGTGAGTTGTAATCTTTTTGCTGGTGAAGGGTTTTGCCTCGAGTTTTATGCCTGCTGACTGCTCAGGGTGGTGTTTCCTGAGGGTTGGACTGGCTGTGGCCATTTCTTAAAATGGGACAGCAATGAAGTTTGACACATCTATCGACCCTTCCTTTTACAAATAACTTTTCTGTAACAAGTAATGCTTTTTGATAGCATTTTACCCACAATAAAACTTCCTTCAAAACTAGAGTAGATCTTCTCAGACACTGCCACTGCTTTATCAACTAAGGTTATGCAATATTCTAAATCCTTTGTTGTCATTTTAACAATCTTCACAGCATCTTCACCAGGAGTAGATTCCATCTTAAGAAACCACTTTCTTTACTCATCCATAAGTAGAAACTCCTTGTTTGTTCAAGTTTTATCATGAGATTGCAACAATTCAGTCACATCTTCAGGCTCCACTTCTAATTCTAGTTCTCTTGCTGTTTCCACCACATCTGCAGTTACTTCCTTCCACTGAAACCTTCAACCCCTCAGTCATCCATAAGGTTTGGAATCACCTTCTTCAAAACTCCTGTTAATGTTGATCTTTTGACTTCTTCCCATGAATCATAAATGTTCTAAATGACATCTAGAAAGGTGAATCCTTTCCAGAAGATTTTCAATTTAGTTTGCCCAGGTGCATCAGAGGAATCACTATCTTTGGCAGCTATTTCCTTACAAAATGCATTTCTTAAAGAATAAAACTTGAAAGTCAGAATTACTCTTTAATCCATGGGTTGTGGGTTGGATGTTAGCAGGCACGAACATAACATTAATCTTGTACATCTCCATCAGAGCTCTCGGGTGACCAGGTGCATTGCCAGTGAGCAGTAATATTTTGAAAGAAATCTTTTTGAGCACTGGGTCTCAACAGTGGGCTTAAAATATCCAGTAAACCATGTTATAAACAAACGTACTGTCATCCAGGACTTTGCTGTTCTATTTATAGAGCAAGGCAGAGTAGATTTAGCATCATTCTGAAGGGCCCTAGGATATTCCAAGTGGTAAAGGAGCATTGGCTTCAACTTTGAGTTACCCCTAAAAAGACAGCCAGCCTGTCCTTTGCAGCCAGACATTGACTTCTCCTCTCTAGCTATGAAAGGCCTAGATGGCATCTTCTTCAAGTGGAAGGCTGTTTCATAGACATCAAAAACCTGTTGCTTATTGTAGCCACCTTCATTGATTATCGTAGCTAGATCTTCTGGATAACTGGCTGCAGCTTACACATCAGCACTTGCTGCTTCACCTTGCACTTTGATGTTATAGAGACAGCTTCTTTTCTTAAATGTCATGAACCAATCTCTGCTAGCTTCAAACTTTTCTTCTGCCCCTTCCTAACCTCTCTTAGTCTTAATAGAATTGAAGAGAGTTGGGGCCTTGCTCTGGCTTAGGCTTTGGCTTAAGGGAATGTTGCAGCTGGTTTGACCTTCTATCCAGACTACTAGAACTTTCTCCATATCAGCAATAAGGCTGTTTCACTTTCTTATCATTCATGTGTTCACTGGAGTAGCACTTTTAATTTCCTTCCAGAACCTTTTCTTTGCATTCACAACTTTGCTAACTGTTTGGCTGAAGAGGCCTAACTTTCAGCCTATCTAGGTTTTCAATATGCCTTCCTCAGATATTTCTCAAAGCTTAAACATTTCTTGCTTTTGATTTAAAGTGAGAGACGTATGACTCTTCCTTTCGCTTGAACACTCAGAGCCCATTGTGGGGTTATTAATTGGCTTAATTTCATTTTTGTTTTGTCTCAGAGAATAGGGAGCCCTGAGGAAAGGGAGAGAGACAGGGGAATGGCTGTTCGGTGAAGCAGACAGAATACAAACAACACTTATAAATGAAGTTTGCCATCTTACGTGGGCACTGTTTATGGTACCCCAAAACATTTACAATAGTAACATCAAAGATCACTGATCACAGATCACCAAAACAAATATGATAATAATGAAAAAGTTTGAAGTTGGGAGAATTACCAACGTGTGACATGGAGATACGAAGCGAGGAAATTCTATTGGAAAAATGGCACAGATAGACTTGGTCTACACAGGCTTGTCACAAACCTTCAATGTGTAAAAAACACAATATATGCAAAGCACAATAAAACAAGACAGTCCTATCATTTTTACAGTGCGCAAGCGTACAGTCTGCTTTTGTATAGAACTGAAGTCTTAGCCAAGCTTTACTTTTTTCTTCCAAAATCCTTTTCATGTTCTTAGCCAGATTCCCACTTAGGCAATTACATCCTGTTCATATAAACTGTCTTTATATCTCATTTGGACAGAGCACACTTCCATCTAATTTGTCTTGCTCTCCTAACTGGCTTTGCAGGCTTTTTGTGTGAGCTTGGAATTTCTGTGCTTCTTCTCTGCACTCCAGTACATCCTTAGGGAGCCATCAAATAAATTAGTTTTTTCAGTGTGCTAAATGGTACCCTGGTGCCCTGAAAGAGTTAATTCACCTCGGATAGGTGAGCAGTTATTCACTCAAGAACCATGACTGTGACCGACCCAAAGGGAGCGGTAACAATCCAGGCATATGGCCAATTAGCCACATGCTGGCTCAGCAGACATTCAGTAGGTAGGTACCCAACCATCGTTTATGCCCCATTGGAAGTGACTCAACCATGGAGAACATGTGACTGGTTCAACTGAGTCCCAGGTCACCCTAGGTGTAGAGGTGAGAAGTAGTTCTGCCTAAGAACACCTATTTAGATTTACATCTGACTTCTGAGGGATGAGGAGGGCTCTGTTTTTGTTTACAACCAGCCCTCGGGACTCCTGAGTATACACATTGGTTCTGCAATGGCCCTGCCCAGATAGGATATCATATTCCACAAAGGAGCATCTCAGGGGTTCCAACTGAAGGAAAAAATAAGTAATTACGGGGTGTTATTCCATCCTCTAGTACTATTCAATAGAAATATAATGTAAACCACATATATAATTTAAAATTTTCTAGTACTATGTTAAGAAAATTGAAAATAAATAGGTAAAATTAATTTTAATCATATCTTTTATTTATACCCACAATATTGTCATTTCAACATGAAATACATATTATTAATGAGATATTTTCCATTCTTTTGTTTGTACAAAGTCCTTGAAATATGGTGTGTATTTTATAGTTAAAGCACATCTCATTTCAGTACCAGTCACCTTTCAAGTGGTCCATAGTCACATGTGGTGATGGCTGCCATATTGGCAGCACAGCTCTAAAGGTGGTCTGAATTGGTATACTCTTGGAAAGGACCACATTTTGCTCTCTTCCCTACCTGTTTCTTTTTTCTTTTTTTGGCCAGGAAAATCCAAATCACCTGAGCTTGCTCAATTCTTTGTAAGTTTGGTCCTGCATCTTCAGAATGTTCTACAGACTTGACCAGTTTTCATAAATGTTTGCACTGTGGGACACTTGTATGCTTTTTATCTCAATTCCTGGCATAAAAGCCAGGCTGGAATATGATGAAAGTAGAGCTATAGCATTTCCAGACATGTGGAAACTAAGAGGAAAAGAATCTGTTTTTCTTTCTTTTTCCTTGAGGTAGAGGGGAGGTGAGAAATATTGGGAAAATTAAAATGGAGTTCAACAGTTTCATGAAACATTAAGAATCCACTATGAGCCAGGCCCTTATGGCACAAAGATGAAAAAAGCCATAATTATAGCAATTGAGAAGATTGTAGTTTAGCGGAGAAGACTGTCCCAAGAATGATTTGATATGCTATAGAAGGTTAATGAGAGGTAAGCACAAGTTTTATTTGAGCAAACTGTGTGGTATTTAACCTAACCTGGGATACAAAGACACCTTCTTGGAGGAAATGGGAATAACAATAGTGAAAGCTTGGATGCCCCAGATGAGAATAACTAGAAGTAGAGCACCACCTGAAACCTAAAGCATGTACATCATGCTATGAGCTGACTTTTTTTCTGTAAGTGATGGGAAGCCATTGGGACTTTCTAAGGGAGTTACCGAATTAGGTTTGTGTTTTAGATGGATTACTCTGACTACTTTATGGAGGGTGGATACAAGGGGTGGGAGAGGGGGCATAGGAGCAGAATAGAGGAAAGGAGACAAAGTAGGGGGCTGATACAAAAGTGCAGTGACTGACCAAGGGGGAGGGACCAGCCTAAGGCCATCGTAGATACACAGGAAGTAAAATCAGTAGGTCTGGGTAATTGGTTAGATCCAGGAGATAAGATTCAAAGCAACTAGGTAGAGATTTCAGGAAGAAAGTCAGCGTAGAAGTGAAGATGGTTACTTTTATTTTTGAAAAGCCTGAATGTGCATCTGCAACATCGCCATGGACTTCACCAATAGGCAGTTACATACAGGTCTGATGCTTACTCATGTAGATAGTAAATAATACCTACTATTTACAGATCATTCAATGAGGTCAAAGACTTAACATTTGTAACTCCATTTAATGGCCAAAGTGACCTTATGAGGCATAAATTATTACGATCAATTTTACAGATGTAGAAGATCAGGCATAAGTGTCACAGTTAGTAAGTTAATTGGATCACACAGGAGCCAGGATTAAAACTCCAGGCAGTCTGAACCCATAGCCTCCAATTGTACTCAAAATTTTATCCTAGTCATAATACCATAGGCTAAAACTCATGAGTGGCGATGATATCGCCCAAGATGAGGATGAAAAGAGATCAGTGGGTCAAGGACTAAACATTTTATCACTTATAATAAACTTGAAAGTGCATTGCTTTTCACATTTAAATATATGATAAATAACTTATTTGCTTACAAATTTAGCATGTTTGGTTTGAAAGCTTGAAGGAATAGATTGTTAATAAATTATAACTTTATAAATTAAATGTTGCCCTTCTAACAGTTTTTAGTTATGAAGTAAGGTATAACTAATTACAATAATTTGATTTTAAATATTTTATATTAGTTTGTAACAAATGATTCAATACTTACACTATCTAGGTTCTCTTTGTTTTTGCCAATTTATGAAGAAGCCAAATTTTAAGAAGAAAGGAAACTAATAATACTAAAAATTTAAACTTAAGACAATTTTAAGACCTGATAACTTCCATAGTGTTAAATGGTCACACAAAACTATCACTGTCTGGAAAGAAACCTCTTCTGCCCACTGTCTGCCACCAATTTCCCCATCCTACCTCCCGCCATTTTTATCTTTTCAGTGGTAAGAAAATAAATGATTATGTTAAAAATCATTTAATGAAACTTTCCCATAGGATGATTATCTATGTCTATTTATTTTTATTGTGTTACTGTCATTATCAGAGCTTTTTGCTTGTTACCCCACTTGAACATGTGTTCCAAAACCCAATGCTTTATACGGCCCAAGGTCCCCACTCCTCCTCATGGCCTCCATTTCTGTTTTCTGTATCAAGAGTCTATTTAGATACTGTTAGATAGTTGCTGTTTGTATACAAATCAAGACACCACTTAGGACCCCAACACTGTCACCCACTCGCCTGAGCATTAATGATCACCCCCTTACACTAACGCTACCCTCGCCCACTGAAGGTGGCCTGGCTACAGCCCGTTTGATATGACCTTTGAATGTTATAATTGGGTGACTCTCAAAGTCTAGCTCTTACAGCCTGATTAGGTCTCTGAGAAATGTTATCATGTATTTCTAGCTTCCCTCTTTTGGTACCAGCCTGCCATGGTGTGCCCAACATGGCTCTTGGCAAAAGGTGTTTATACTTTTATTGTAATTGCTTTTAGTGTACAGGGACTATAATCACACAGTAACATGTCTGTCATAGAAAATCTTACTATTTGCAGGCATTTCAGAAAGTGTTTTGGAGAAGTAAATTCTAGATGACAAAATAAATGAACCTTTCCTATCTGCTTAAAACTCATAAAGCAAAATGATTTCTTTTTTGGTTAAAGAAACTGAAATATCCTTAATAATTCTACAGCTAGACTCTCTCCTAAAATTCAACTAACTAGGTTACAATTAAGTTGTTACAAGACTGATAACTATATATAGAATGATAAATTCATCAGCTAGGCCTTATTTAACACAACTGTCAAGACTCAGTCTTTTTTTTTCTTCCTCTCAGCTGTGCCAATTAGCCTCCTCAATAACTCATATCTAATCTTAGGCAGGTTTGGAGCCTTTCTATTCATGAAGCTGGTCAGGTAGCTGCCCAGTTGACATTTTCTGAAGAAGCCCAGGTCTTACTAAAATCCTTTCATATGCCAGCCTTACAATGTATCTACAGTCATCATTAAGTAATGTTGGGAATAAAAATCAATGACTTACTTATCCAGTAGAGCTGCGATCCATTTGCATGAGTAACTGCACTTGTTTACCCTGATTACAACCTATTGTCACCATAACAAAAAGTATAGTTTTTCATTTATTTTTAGAATAAACAAATACTTACTGAGTGATTATTGCCCATGCGCTAGGCACTGTGAAGGCCCTGAAGGTACATAAGAGAACATCACAACATGGATTAAGTCTCTACTCTTAATGAGTCTGTATTTTCATGTATACTGATGAGGGGGGAGAAGTATTGGATGGTGTATTAGTCAGGGTATAGGCTAGGTATGCTATGGAAAAATATATCCCCCAAACTTACTGGCTTCGGAAAACAACGCTTTAGCTCTCTGTCACTTCATGCCCTTTGCAAGTGAGTCCGGGCTTTGCTCCACATCTCTTCATTCTGGGATTAGGCTAATAGAGAAGCCACTATCTCCCAGGGAAAAAAACATTCTAGAGGGTCTTGCACTATTCATTTAATGCCTTGATCTAGAAGAGATATTGTTTCTTCTACTCCCAACTTGATGATCGGAATTTGTCATGGGAACTTATTCAAGTGCAAGGAGACAGACACGGCTGGGAGGCAGAGAACTGGAATATCTGAAGAGCTTTAATGACTTCCAGGGACATGCAAGTTCTGAAGTTGAGGGGAAGATAGGTAGGGGCCTTCAGTGTGACAAGTATCCTAGGTCCCACAGAATAACATCTTTGGAGCTCTGGGCATCCGAGATGAAGCCTGAAAGATAAAAGTGCTGGAAAAGGGGATAAAGGAGCAGAGGAAGAAGAATTGCAGTTATCGATTATCTACCCTGTTTCAGTAATTTTCATTTCATTATATTGTTTAAACATTTAAATTTAAGGGATTGAGGAGGAAAACAAAATGTTAGCAGTGAACAAGGAGCTAGAGGTATCCCAGAGGTAAACTAGACTCACTGAGCCATCTGATTTAGATTTAGTAACATGGTACCAGATATAACACGGTACATGCAAACTGATACCTGTGACAACTAACTAGGTAAATGCATTTGTTAGAATGCTATGAAATTTAAATTTTTAGAGAAATTTGGGGAATAATACACAATTACAGTCCATACTTGATTATCAGAAATAATTTGGAGAATGGGTGGAAATAAAGTAGGTTACAGGTAACCCCAAACCACACACAGTTCAAATAAAACCACGTCAATGCTTCATGACCTCAAAGCAGGTAACCCAGTTTGCAGATCGATCAAACACTGAATAAACTAGAGTCGGGATCTAGGAAGATTTCATTTCTTAGCGAGGCTGAACAATTAGGTAATGACGAAATTGGAGTTGAAGGGCAGCTCTCCCAGATGCAGGAACTGAGGAGCCAGACTCTGGGTAGGGCTGTTAATAGAGTGGATCAAGTGTGCCAGACTTCAGGACTCCAGACCTGGAATCCTGTCCCCCGCCACTGCAGAGCTGATAATCAGGGTTTATGCCCCAGGGCTAGATTACATGCCCTGTGAGCAAAGTGACCTAATCCCAAATCTCTGCTGCACCTTAAACACCTCCATCTGAAAACGTGCTAATCCACAAACCCATTCCTCCATAGACCAGTTTATCCACCCTCAGATAATCAGGAATTAATTGTATGTGCACGTGTGTGTGCATTTTAATGCATCATAATTAGAAACAAAAGGAGCAATTTTCCACACTTGAAGGCCCAGAAATTCTATTTAGGATATAACAGAAACATTTCTTGATCCTCATCTTTTAATCCACATGTGAAAATACAAAGTGTATTGAAAAGTATCCCTACTAACTGCTTCCTATACTCCCAAAGTTGACATTTTTAAGCCTTCTGAACCTGGTGATTATTTTCTAAGTGAGCAAAAATTTACTTTTCAATGGATATTTTATCATTATCGTTAATTGACTCAAATAACATGTATTGAGCGCCTGTTATACATCAAGCCAAAAACCATCTACTATATAAAGGGTTATGGCTTTGTAATAAGAAATCTATATTCTTAATGCCAAGTATTTAGGACATTATAACCAAAAACTGACAAGTGCAACACAAAACATACTAGGCATGTAGCATTTGGAATAAAAACAATGCCGGGTAATGAATCAAAGGTTTATATTCTAAAACAGCATGCTATAAAAACAGATTTTACAATAAAGGGCAATTTGATCAATGTGCCAGAATTTCAATCTTATTGAAATAGAGCTTTTCTGTTTGTGATAAAACAGTGAACTGATTAATAGCATCAGCCAGGACTTTTCAGGTTTTTTTGCAGGCTGAAGCTTCTCTCCTCTTATCTAACCCAAGGGAGGTGTCGTAATCTAGAACATGGCTTGGCACAAACGGTGGCCTGTGAGCCAAATCCATGTCTCTAACTAAGAATGGCTTTTACATTTTTAAAAGATTATAAAAAGCAAAGACTATACAACAGAGACTGTATGTGACTCACAGAGTCTAAAATATTTACTAGCTAGCCCATTATAGAAAAAACTCACTGACCCCTGGTCTAGAATATTCCTAGACTCCTCTCTCTTCTTCATTCCTCAAATCTAATTTAGTGTCTGCCTCCTAATATCTCTGCCACAAGTGCTCTTTCTCCGTTCCCCTTGCTAACTGTCCTAGATTATGACTCCATTGCCTCTTGGCTAATGTGGTTCTCTGCCTCCAATCTCACCCTTTTCCAACCATCCATTATAATGTCACCTGAATAATCTTTTAAAGAATAGAAGTCACCATGTCCTTCTCAGTAAATCTTTTCTTGACATCCCACCACCGCTACAACATACATATTACAGCTTGCTTCTGCTTCCCTGCATTTGTTCAGATGTCCATGCAACACACTTCACATCAAGCATTTATTTACAGATTTGCTTTCCCTTTAAGCTGGGAGCTCCCGTCAGGGTAGATACAGATATAACATCTGCCACGAAGAAGATGTGTGTCAAAGACTAAGTGAATGAATGAGTTTAATCCAGTGTTATTTGAGTGTAGAAAAAGTTCCTAGGGTTCTGGGTATCTTTGGAAGAGAAGAGGATAGGTATGTGCCACCAAGAGAATGTTTGGCAAAAAAATAGTAAAACTAGGAGAACTGAAAACCAACTTCTCATCTGCCTTTCATGCTAATGTTTCCTTTCGTGAATGCATTTGAATATATAAAATTTTTAAATGTTTAAATTATGCACAACACTAAGATGTGTACTTTACATGTTTTTCCAGTTATTTTTGTTTTATAAAGTGGGCATATGTGTGAATATAGAACTGAAAATTGACAGAATGGGTGCATTGTGTATGTGTGGAGAATAAGGATTGGAGGAAGGCAGGAAAACAGAAGGAAGATAGAAGAGCTTACCATTAGCTGCTTCCCTGCTTCTAACTTCTTTCCCCTAGCTCCAGAAAGAAGGCAATCTCCTTGCCTTCTCAGCATCCTTTTTTATTAGTCGGGGCAGACAATGCTATGCTGCAATAAAAACTCACTCTGAAATCCCATGGCCTTAACATAGCTAAAGCTTATTCTTTGCTTATGTTAACATTTTCATTTTTAAGCCCATATGAGAACATGGGCTCTCCTCCACGTGGTCACTCAGGATCCCTGGCTGACGGCAGCTCCATTGACCAGAACTGTATAATTTGGGATATGTGATCTTCTTCTTTTAAGAGAAGAAAGTACATAAAGACCTTCTATCTTCATTCCATTGCTCAGAGCTAGTCACATGACCCTACCTAACTGCAAGGCAGGTACAGTCTCTCTTGTAGTAGGAATGAAAGAAGAATCAGATAGTGGAACACTAGAAAGGTCTACCACACCCTTTCAGATGAACTAGTTATCTTTAGTAAGACAAAACTATCCACTTTGTAGCACAGAATTCGAACTTCTGTTTATTTAGTTTGGAAGGTGTCCTTCTCAGGGATTATTGATGTCATACACATTTGGCCAGCAATCCAGAGAACTCCGGTTATGGTTCCATCCCATCTTCCTTACATCTTCAGTTTATATTGAGATTTTTTTTTTTTTCCCTCAGTACCTCATTAGCCAGTCAAGAAAATAGAGCAGAATATTTACTCCTGGAATAAGTACCTTCTCTGATCATCCAAACAATAGCTCTCTAATAGTTCCCCAATTCTCCTGATTTCCCTAGGATGAATGGAACCAGAACAATAGTCCACAAATTAGAAATCCGGGCAATAGCTCAGACCCTGAATACTTTGTGTATATGGTGAAGACTGAGATAGTCTTCACCATATATACAAGACTGGGATAGGAAATAGGGTGGGAATGGATTATTGGGGGCCAGGCATACATGAGCTAGATCTCTAGCCTTCCTGACTACTATGAACACAAAAGAGGGAACCACCAATTCACAGCCCGAAGGTTTTATGTTAACCATCTTAGAGTCTTCCTTTTCCTTTCTCGGCTGCCTCGGAGATTCATTTTAGCAAGCTCCTACCCGCGAATGTTGAGAAGAAGGCCACTTATCAATGATCCTCTGTACCCTGTTCAGATATCTGAAAAATCTAAAGAGGAATGAATATGTGTTGGATAAGAGATTAATACAGTTCAGATGAGCCCATGTTGCAAGCATATATAAACATAATTCTTGAATCACATGGACTCTTAGTCATTGTATTAGTGACTTAGTCACTCTTAGTCATCCCTTCTTGGGATTTTAAGGTTAATTCAGTACTTGCTTGAGGCCAGATGTCTGACTAATCACGTCTCCTGAAGAGAAAGAAGCCAGAAGACCCTACCAGCTTTAAAAAGAGAAATGTAAGGAAATGGGTGCATGGAGACTGTTAGCAACACAACCTAATTTCTGGAAAAAAAAAATAAAGGCTTCCTTTGGTCAAAAGGTAAACTTCCAGTTATAAGGTAAATAAGTACTAGGGATGTAGTGTACAACATGATTAATATAATGAACACTGCTGTGTGTTATATATGAAAGTTGTTAAGAGAGGAAATCCTAAGAGTTCTCATCACAAGGAAAGAATATTTTTTTCTTGCTCTTTTATTTTCTGTCTGTATGAGATGATTCATGTTCACTAAACTTATTGTGATAATCATTTCATGATATATGTAAGTCAAATTATTATGCTATACACTTTAAACTTATATACTGCTCTGTGTCAATTATATCTCAATAAAAACTGGAAGAAAAACACAACAAAACAAGGCAAAATCAATAATTCATCTCCTCAACTCCAAGCAGCACTTTATTTTCATATTTAAATTTTTTTCTCTAATTGGGAACCATATTATAATCAATGCATTCTCTAAAAATTTTATTAATCATATTTTACTAGCAATGGTGCTTTAGAATTGAGGGACTAATAAGAATAAATATTTCTGTTTCGCCAAAAAAAGAGAGAGAAAAATAAATAAATATCAAAACAAAACCAAAACAAAATAAAGGCTTCCTGTCCCCTGAGAGGAGGAAGATCTCATGTGAGTTAAGATCATAGGGCTTCCCTGGTGGCGCAGTGGTTGAGAGTCTGCCTGCTAATGCAGGGGACACGGGTTCAAGCCCTGGTCTGGGAAGATCCCACATGCCGCGGAGCAACTGGGCCCGTGAGCCACAACTACTGAGCCTGCGCATCTGGAGCCTGTGCTCCGCAACAAGAGAGGCCACGATAGTGAGAGGCCCGCGCACCGCGATGAAGAGTGGCCCCCGCTTGCCACAACTGGAGAAAGCCCTAGCACAGAAACGAAGACCCAATATAGCAATCAATCAATCAATCAATCTTTAAAAAAAAAAAAAAAAAAAGATCATAACGCACTCATAAGGAGCCCAAATGCCAGTCACCAAGCTAGTCTATGGATAAAGTGAAGATATTTCTCTTCTGCTTGTCATTTTTGGTTATGGATCTTTTCTCTTTCTTCTCTTCCATGTGTCTGTAGATGGGCCTGGGGCAATCTCCTGTTTGTGAAAGTCTCCCCAGTAACTCTCCCCTCTGCCATCTCTTGGGAGGTCTACCATGGAGATGATAAGGTGTCTCAAGTATACACATAGTTTGGTCCTCAGCGTGTCAGCCTGCGCAGCCTGTTTCAAAAATTTGAATCGGTTGCTAATGTTTAAAATTCAGGAGACTTCATATAGAATTCAGGATGCCTGACTGCTCTGGTAATCCTGGGTCTGCGTTTCCCCCATGGCAACTTTTGGCTGGAGCTGAGTAGCAGCTGCTCCCGTTAAAGGAGGCAAGAGCACGAGAATTCTCTAGTCTCTCTGCTCCCCATTGTCTTGTTAACAATGAGGCCAGGCATTTTATATCAGGTTAGCCTTGATGTTTTCCTTGGACTCCCAGCCTGTTTTACTTAATCATTTTTTCCTGCCTGGCCGCTTTAGATATTTTAATTTGTAGCCTCTGGCTAGTAGAATCAAGTTTTAGTCAAAGCATCAAAGTTAGATAGTGTATTCTTGGACATATTTTGCATGGCCTAGAAGGCCAAGATCCAGGTATCAGTTTAGAGGAAAGAAATCTAGGAGGCTGCTTACCTTGCCTCAACCTTGGACAGAAAGAATCCTGAAGAGCCACATGTGGTCTAATCCAATGTGTCAAATGCAAGGGGTGGAATGAAGACCTAGCTAGTGTGCATTTGACAAAAGAATTGCACATGTATTATCTGATTTGTTATAGCCTTTAGTGGCATGTAACAAAAACACACATAATCCAAAATGGTCTAACCAAAAAGAGGTTCTGTTGGTTCCATAACTGAAAAGTATAGGAGTGAGTCTGGCTTTAGCTAGCTATCTGGTGTAGCTAGACCAGAGGCTCAAATGACACCATGGGCATGAGACTTCTGTCTCCGTCCTTTGGCTCTGCTTCCCCTGGCTCTCCTCTCAGACAGCCAACTTGCATCACCATCACAAAATGGCTGCCAGCATTGCCAGAGCTACATCCTTACAGGTCCATATCTAACAGGAGAGATCTTTGTCCTCGCATTCCAGGAAAAGCCTAAATACTTCACATCAATTCTGATCGGGACAGATTGGTCCCAGTCTCTGTAGCCAGGGGAATGTCAGTCAGGCACCAGGGACAGGTCAGGTGCTCCACCAGAGAAGCAAAAGTGGCATGGGGGGGCAGGTATAATCCCCCAGATGGAAATCCATCTGTGGTTACCAGGAGGGAAATGAATGAATGATGGATAGCATCAGTAGCTGATTTCAACTATGTCTGGGCCACTTGTTAAAAAACAAATTCCCACTGCTCAGGTATTCTGATTCATGAGGCCCAGAAACCTTCTTCTTTAATAAGATCCCGAGGGATTCTGATGCAAGAAGTTATTCAAACTTTGAGAAACACTTTGAGACTGCAGTGTCTTATTAAAACTAAAAATAAATTCATAATTACATGCCAGGAACCATATTAAGTATTTTACAACCATTATTTCAGATAATCCTTAAACAACTCTATGAAGTAGGACCATTATTATCTTCATTTTTGGATGAGGAAGTGAAGCTTAAGAAGTTTCATAATTTTCCGGATGACGCCTAGATAATAATAAGTGACAGAGCCAGGATTCAAACCCACAGCTACCTGACTGTAAAGTTAATGTTGTTACTACTTTGTTATAATATCTATATTCCTTTAGATATCTGTGCTTGCCACAGATTGACGGATGATTCATGAGTCAGAGTGTCTGATCTTGCCATTCTTTGACATGAAGAACAACTTACTGATATTCACCAGAGTGAGTCACTGAGTTAGACAAAGTTATATCAAACATCAGTGTGTTGTTCCTACACTGCAGTATACTGTATGTGGCCTTAGGAAAGTTACGTCCGCTTTCTGAACCTCAGTTTCCCTTTCTATAAAGGATTATTGATATCATTTCATAAGGTTGACATAGGAATTAAATGAATAAGTAAAAGTGCCAAGACCATACCTATCCTCAATAAATACTGGGTATTTTTTTTCCATCTGTGGGTTTAATCACAAATGACCAGATGATAATTTCTTTTCCTATCACTTTGTTTTGGCTGCTGATTCATTGAGAACTTTCACTGTAGGCTCCTCATTACCCTTAGCATAGGCACCAACCAATTCTGGCCAATGTGTAATCTTCAGATGTTTGTGATGCCCATGGCAGCTGGTATGTCAGTTTGAGAGAGGTGCTCAGGGATTGGAAAGAGAGGAAGGAACAAATAATTATTAAGTGCCTATTATATAGCAGGCATATTTCAGAAAATAGTTTGTTAAGTTTTTATATTATTGTTGAGGTATAACTGACATATAACATTGTGTTAATTTCAGGTGGGCAATATAATGATTTGATATTTGTATATTTTTCAAAATGATCACCACAATAAGACTCGTTAATGTCTGTCACCGTAAATAGTTACAAATTTTTTTCTTGTGATAAGAACTTTTAAGATCTTCTCTCTTAGCAACTTTCAAATATGCAATACAGTACTATTAACTGTAGTCACCATGCTGTACCTTACATCCCCAGGACTCATTTATCTTATAACTGGAAGTTTGTACCATTTGACCACCTTCACCCATTTTACCCACCCCCTCTGGCAACCACCAATCTTTTTTCTGTGTCTATGAACTTGGTTTTGGTTTTTGTTTTAGAATCCATATATAAGTGATACCATGTGATACCACATAGTATTTGTCTTTCTCTATATGACTTATTTCACTTAGCATAATGCCCTTAGGGTCCATATATGCTGTAGCAAATGGCAAGATTTTCTTCTTTTTTATGGTTAAATAGTATTCACACACACACACACACACACACACACACACACACACATTGTTTTTATCCATTTATCCACTGATGGACACTTAGGTTGTTTCCATATCTTGGCTATTGTAACTACTGCTGCAATGAACATGGGGGCACATAAATCTTTTCCAGTTAGTGTTTTCATTTTTTTCAGACAAATACCCAGAGATGGAATTGCTGGATCATATGGTAGTCAATTTTTAATGTTTTGAGGAACCTCCATACTGTTTTCCATAGTGGCTGCACCAATTAACGTTCCCACTAACAGTGCTCAAATGTTCCCTTTTCTCCACCTCCTTGCCAACACTTGTCATCTCTTGTCTTTTTGATAATAGCCATTCTAACAGGTATGAGGTGATATCTCATTGTGGTTTTGATTTGCACTTCCTTGATGATTAGTGATGTTGAGTACCTTTTCAGTACCTGTTGGCCATTTGAATATCTTCTTTGAAAAAATTCTATGCAGATCCTCTGCCCATTTCTTAATGGGATTGTTTGCTTTCTGCTACTGAGTTGTGTGACTTCTTTATATATTTTGGATATTAACCCCTCATCAGATATATGATTTGCAGATATCTTCCTCAGATATACGATTTGCAAATATTTTCTACAGCTATTTCTATAGGTTACCTTCTCACTGTGTTGAGATTTCCTTTGCTGTGCAGAAGCTGTTTAGTTTCATGTAATCCCACTTGTTTATTTTTGCTTTTGGTGTCAAATCCAAAAAATCATTACCAATACCAATATCGAGGAGTTTACCACCTATGTTTTCTCTTAGGAGTTTTATGGTTTCAGATGTTATGTTTAACTCTTTAATCCATTTTGAGTTAATTTTTGGGTATGTTGTAAGATAGTGGTTCAGTTTCATTCTTCTGCATGTGGATATCCAGTTTTCCCAACACTGTTTATTGAACAGACTGTCCCTTCCCCTATTGTATATTCTTGGCTCCTTTGTCATAAATTGACCATATATGTGTGGGGTTTTTTCCCTGGGTTTTCTATTCTGTTCCATTCATCTATGTCTGTTTTTATGCTGATACCATGCTGTTTTAATTAGTATAGCTTTGTACCATAGTTTGAAATAAGGGAGCATGATGCTTCCAGCATTGTTCTTCTTTCTCAAGATTGCTTTGGCTATCTGAGGTATTTTGTGTTTCCATACAAATTTTAGGATTGTTTGTTCTGTTTCTGTGAAAAGTACCTTTGGAATTTTGATAGGGATTGCACTGAATCTGTAGATTGCTTTGGGTAGTATGGACATTTTAGTAATATTCTTCTCATCTGAAATATCTTTCCATTTATTAGTGTTTTCTTCAGTTTCTTTCATCAGTGTCTTATAGTTTTCAGTGTACAGGTCTTTTACCTCCTTGATTACATTTATTCCTAGGTATTTTATGCCTTTGTTATGCAGTTGTAAATAGGATTATTTTCTTAATTTCTCTTTCTGATAGTTCATTTTTAGTGTACAGAAATGCAACAGATTTTTGTATATTGGCTTTGTATACTGTAACTTTACTGATTTCATTGATTAGTTCTAATAGTTTTTTGGTGGCATCTTTAGGGTTTTGTATATATAATATCATGTCATCTGCAAGTAGTGACAGTCTTACTTCTTCCTTTCTGATTTGGACTCCTTTTATTTCTTTGTCTTGCCTGATTACTGTGTCCCGGACTTCCAATACTATGTTGAATAAAAGTGGTGAGAGTGGGCATTCTTGTCTTGTTCCTGATCTTATAACCATTGAGTATGATGTTAGCTGTGAGCTTGTTATATATGGCCTTTATTATGTTGAGATATGTTCCCTCTATACCCACTTTGTTGAGAGCTTTTATCATAAATAGATATTGAATTTTGTCAAATGCCTTTTCTGCATCTATTGAGATGATCATATGATTTTTATCCTTCGCGTTAGTGTGGTAGGTATATCACATTGATTGATTTGCAGATGTTGAACTACCTTGCTAAGTTTTAACAACAATGCTACATTGTGTAGATGAGGACTCTGAAGCTTGGAGAAGTTATTTGCCCAGGGTCACTCCCCCAGGCAAGTGGGGGAGCCAGAATTTGAACCCATACCTCATCCTAGTGACTCCACAACCTGTGGGCTTTTCTGCATGTGTTACTTCCCTGTGAAAGTGAAGCCCTCATCATGGATGTAAACTATTCGTCTGGTGCTGACTCTACTTGAGTAGACTTTATTAGTGAAAATTTCAGTTTTCTTGGCATATTAATGCTCAAAAGCAGAATGGAAAGGAATCATCAAATGTGAAGAAGGAACACTGACAGTTTTACTGATGAGTTTTACAGTACTGGAGACGTATTGATTATGACAATAATAAACATACCATCTTTTAAATACAGTCTTAGCTTACCTTTTTTTACTCTAGGGTAGAAATTAGAAGTTGAAACTAGTCAAATGCTAATGTAAATATATTCTCTAATAAAGAAAACACCATGGTTTTGCATACATATCAAGTTTTTCTCTTTTCTTTTCCCTGAGAAGAAAAAATCTTTTGAAATCCTCAGTTGAGTTAGAGGAGGTTCTTATTAGGTAAATGTAATAAATTTATGATGAAGATAGGACTTTGTAAAGTTGCTTTTCTTACTTGTTTTACATTCAATTCCTTTAGTACAATGGCATAAAAATTCAACTGAATAGGAAAAAAATTCACTGCAGTTCCAGAACTTGATCAATTATCTAACAATATTATGAAACTGAATATATTATCTAATGCAATCCATTTTATCTTCCCAAGTCAGTTATCATTATTCTTTCTGAGACTCAGTAAGAGAATTCTTTGGGTTTTTCTAAAACTTCCTAAAGTTCAGATACTCTATTCCTTCTCTCCATTGGCCATCAATACTCTGAAAATTACAATAATTCTCTTTCCAACCTATAGAAGCCACTGTCACCAAGTACTTGAAAGCAACATCAACCTCTTTTTCAAATAATGGATTTCAAATATTGATTCAAAAAATGTTTCCATTATTTTAAAATGTTGAGTAGCTAGATGTAAGTTACACATTCTCAAAATGACTAAAAATTAGTTCCAAGATTTTAGCAAAGGTATTATAGGATGGTACAAACAACGTGAATGCTATGCTCTTTCTTCACAGCTCAATCTCAGATTTTAAGGAGTATGTACCCAACATAAAACATATATATATATACATTTTCTGAATTCCTCTAAAAGGCAAGATTACTAGCCTACAGAAGCCTAGTCATTAATATCCAGTGTGCAAATGCTAGAAGCTGGAAGGAGGGAGAAGAGGACAAGTGATTCCTTCTTAGGCACAAACCTACCTTTATATAAAGTTGTTGTTTAGGCAGAGATTTCCTTTGACATTGCTAGTTCTTTTTTTCTCATTGCCTTAACTACATCCTAGTTCTCCTCTGTCCAGACACCTAGAGACTCTATGCCCACATTCTGCCTCACATGGGATCCTGCCAGGACTTGTCTTGGACCCCAGTAATTTGGGGCTCAGGTAGCCACACACTCCAAAATCATAATCTTCATTCTTCTAATAAAACTGATCTGTGGCATAATATCCCTTTAATCTTCCTAAAACAATATATGCACCTTAAGTCCAAACCAAACTCTAATGTATTGGTTCTTAAATGTTACTATGTTTAAGAATCACTTGGAGAAATTGTCCAAAATCAGATTCCCAGGATTCCCCCACAGACATTGTGATTCAGTAGGTCTGAAGGAGGGCCCAAGAGTTCACCTTTTCAACACAGACTACAGATACTCATGATGTAGTAGTTCAGCAGAGTAAACTTTGAGAAAAACGCTTTTTATCAATGACAGTAGAAGGAAAATAAAATAAAATAAGACATTCAGATAGAATAGACAAAGAAGTCTTCTCACATGCCCTCTCCACCTCACCCCTGTTCTCCTTCTTCTGAAGATTTGGCACCAAAGCTTCCTAGCCAAGGACTCTGCCCCGTGAATTTTAGCTGTCCTTGCTTTAAGCAAATTGTTCTTTAAGTCTCTTTGAAATCAGATGGAGGACCCCCTTACTCCACTTACGCATATTCTACCCTTGAGGGCTACTGTATCTGGCAGTGAAAGCAGGTATTCTAGTGTTTGGAAAAAAACAATTGAAAAGGTGTGAAAGACCTTGTTTAGTGAATTGTGTCTGAGAGGTATTCAGGTATTGTTCATGCCTTTGTAACAATTTTTGAAAGCTATAATCTGCCTTAATCAATATTTCCCCCAGTCTACCTGGATAGAATGGTTTCCCCCCAAATTCCTGTCTACATAGAACCTCAGAATGAGACTTTATTTGGAAGTAAGGTATTTACAGATTTAATTAGTTAAAATGAGGTCATAGGTCTTACCATATCAGAGTGGGCTCCAATCCAATGACTAATGTCCTTATAAGAAGAGAAAATCGAAGCATAGAGATGAGATGCACACACAAAGGGAGAAAGCCGTGTGATGATGGAAGTAGATATATCGTGATGCATCTACGAGACAAGGAATACTAAGAATTGCTGGCATCCTTTGAAGCTAGGAAGAGACATGAGATGGATCCTCCCTCATAGTCTCTACCAGGAACTAACCATGCTGACTCCTTGACTTTGGACTTCTGGCTTCTAGAACTGTGAAAGAATAAATTTCTGTTGTTTTAAGCTACCTAGTTTGTGGTAACTTGTTACAGTAGCCCTAGAAAAATAGTATACTACCTTTCCAGTCTTACCTCACTTTACTCCCTTATCCTTACTGTCTCCTCAGGAAGCAGCCTCCACATTTTGCCTTCCTCTGTTCACCCTCTTGGAAGTGCCTTCCCCTTTCTTTCAGCCAGTTCACATCCAAGTCATCCCTCAAGGTCCAGTTTAAACAGGACTTTTTCTATAAAACCGCCTCATCACTCAGCTCAAAGTCAGATTTTTCAGGTATTTTCTCTGAATATCTATAGTAAGCACTATTTGAACAAACTATTAATTATGTAAACATGTCTTAGCATTATGACACTCTTTGTTGACTTGAACTATGAGTTAAATCATAATATGGTTATTTAGATGTTATGCCTTTATAATATTATCTCCTCAATTAGTTTATAAATTGTGCAGTAGAGATTAACCTTGCCAAAGAGAGGTTTGGCCTTTGCCCTTGGCTCCTGGGAGGTAACCTCTAAACCTTTGGAATATCCTGCTTGATTAGAGTGTTTTCGTTTACCTGGGACCTTGGGCTAAACCTGATAATCTATGCTAATAGTGTGATGTATGGTGAGGGGCCTAGGGCCACATGGTTTCAGCTCAACCTCTGGAGGGACTGGAAACTAAGTTCAGCTACGTGGGTGATGACCAGACCTCAGTAAAAACTGGAGACACCAAGGCTCAGGTGAGCTTCCCTGGTTGGCAATATTCCACGTGTATTTTCACATGCTGCTGCTGGGAGAAATAGGTACGTGACTCTATGGGGGAAGACAACTAGACGTCCCACAGCCTTGGTGTCTCCTGGGCTCAGCCCTACGCACCTCTTCCCTCTGCTGATTTTAATCTATATCGTTTGGTTTTATTGCAGTAATAAACTGTAATCATGAGTTTAACTGCTACCTGAGTTCAGTGAATTCTGCTAGTAAATTATCCAACTTGAGAGTGGTCTTGGGGACCCTGAACTTCCCACTAGTGTGAGAAGTAAGGATAGTCATGGGGACTCTGGATATGCTAGTAAAGGGACAGGACTGGACTGTGTCATATTTATACACATACATAACCATAGCACCTAACAGAGTTTAGTACACATCGTTGAATTATTTAATTCTAGTAGCAATTTATTGTCTAATCTCTTCCTTAAACTTCACTTCCATAGCACATCATATAAAGATAACTACTTAAACACAGGGCAGTGAAGAGTGAAAAGGAAAAGTGATTTGAGTAAATGTGCTAAGTAAAGGGAATTCTACGTGATGATAAGTGTGACCATTTACTGAGAATATATGAAGCACCAAGTATGGTACTAGTCCTTCACCTGGAAAACCTCTTAATTCTCATAGCAACCGTTGGAAGTTTTATTGTTACTTTTGCGTCCTTGGCAGATGAGAAAACAGATACAAAACTTTTAACAAATATGTATAACTAATCCATTAATGATTAACTTTTAAACAATCCTTGAATCCCTTATCTTTTTCTAGCCACCAACCTATTTTTCTATGCTGCCTCACAGCCAACTTCACAGAAAAATTTCTCCAGGTTGACTACATCCCTCATCTCCACCTCCTCGCTTCTCACACGTTCCTTCGCCCACTCTAACTTACTTATCTACACCTTTCTGTCAAAATGGTTCTTGTCAAGGTCTCCAACTGCCTTCATGTTGCCAAATCCAGCAACAGTGCTTCCGTTTTCATTATACTCCATCTCACAGTTTATCATGTCCTCCTTCTTCTTTTTTTTTTTTTTAAAGAAATTCGCGTTCTTTTATTTATTTATTTATTTATGACTGTGTTGGGTCTTCGTTTCTGTGCGAGGGCTTTCTCTAGTTGTGGCAAGTGGGGACCACTCTTCATCGCGGTGCGCAGGCCTCTCACCATCGCGGCCTCTCTTGTTGCGGAGCACAGGCTCCAGACGCGCAGGCTCAGTAATTGTGGCTCACGGGCCCAGCCGCTCCGCGGCATGTGGGATCTTCCCAGACCAGGGCTCGAACCCGTGTCCCCCGCATTGGCAGGCAGACTCTCAACCACTGCGCCACCAGGGAAGCCCCCTTTTTTTTTTTTTTTTTTTTTTTTTTTTTTATAAATTTATTTATTTATTTTTGGCTGTATTGGGTCTTCGTTTCTGTGAGAGGGCTTTCTCTTGTTGTGGCGAGCGGGGGCCACTCTTCATTGCGGTGCGCGGGCCTCTCACTGTCGCGGCCTCTCTTGTTGCGGAGCACAAGTTCACAAGTTCCAGACGCGCAGGCTCAGTAGTTTTGGCTCACAGGCCCAGTTGCTCTGCGGCATGTGGGATCTTCCCAGACCAGGGCTTGAACCCATGTCGCCTGCATTGGCAGGCAGATTCTCAACCACTGCGCCACCAGGGAAGCCCCTCCTTCTTTAAATAGTTTTTTCTCTTCTGATTTTTTTATGCTACTTGCTGATCCTAATTAGTCTCTTTTGATGATATCTGTTCCTTTACCTAAACTTACTTTTAAATGTCAGAATGACCCAGGGCTCCCTTTGGGGCCCTATTCCATGTATACTGTCTCCTTAAATGATTTCATTCCCTTGATTTGCAAGCATCTATAGCATGATGATGCCCAAATCTAGAATACCAGCCCTGACATCTCCGTGGTGCTCCAGGCTCAGAAATCTATGTTTCGTGTTTATCATCTGGTCAACACCATCACGTAGAGGAGATTTTTGGTATGGAAAAGGCAAAAGTTTACTCTCCTGGTGCTTCTGCTTAGTATGGTATCAAAGGAAACTGCTTTTCTTACTCTAATCATCACCCAGGATATTCATGTTCAACTAGAGGGGATAAAAAAATTGTGAATGAGCACAACTGTTTTTTAATAATTCATGTATAGTGCATATAGGTACATGCATAATATATTGGGATTTTATGCAACATTTCATAAATTTTGAATATTTACATCCAATTCAATTTTCTACAAATCTGTGTGACAGCTAAATCAAGTCATCTGTTTTGATCTCAGTATTAGAATAAAACCCAAACGCCTTTAATAGTCTTCAGCGTTATCAACAGCCTCTGCTCCCCACTCCCTCATCCCATATTCTGGCCACACTGCCCTTTCTAGTCATTGAATGTTGTTTCCTACTCAGGATACCAGTACTTGCTTTTCCTTCTGACTGGTGTACACTTTTTTCCCCTGATCTTGCACAGCTGACTCCTCTGTCTTCAGGTCTCAACTCAAATATCATCCCCTAGCCCAACTGAAGTAGGAGCCCCCAGTTAACTCTGTATCATGTGACTTTGCTTACTTCCTTCCAGAACTTATCACAATCTATACTATTTTTCGTTGTCTGCCCATGCCCCACTCTCTTCCACCATTGTTAGAATGTGAGCTTGAAAAGAATAGGTTTCTTGTCTGTCTTACTCACTACTGTACCTCAGCACCTATAATAGCATCTGGCCCACAGCTGGCCCTTATAAATAATTTGTTCAATTAATTTGTTTTACTAAGCACCTGTGCCAGGATTTGAACTTGAGTTGAACTTGGCTCCAGAACTCCAACTCTTAAATACTCTGCTTTGCTAACGTTTCAACTAAAGCAAGTGACAGTAGATAGTTAAAGATGATGAGGTTTGGCATCAGTCAAGGAAGACTTCTTGGAGAAGAAGTGAATGATTTGTATACAGGCAAAAGTTTAAAAGAAAACATTCCAGACCAGGTGTACACACAGAACTAGAAAGAGGCTGGATTTATGAAGTGGAGGACAAGGAAAGCTTAATTATAATTATAATGGAATTGATATTGAACAGACACAATGTAACCCTTTGGTGGGAAAGTTTAATTCAATCCTAGTTTTACCCAGTTTCCATGCCAAATTTAAGTTCTTTGGAGGGCTGATGAATGCACTTACACATAGACCCAAAACCCAGTAATTCGGACTCTTACTCTTTATTCATGTTTGCTTTAAGCTGTGCCGTAATAGTCAGCATGGCAGATACCTGGTGGAAAGAGCAATAGGAATTAGGTGCAAGAGTAGGGGCAAGAATTGAAGAAACAAAATGTTTTCATTTTGCAAATAAATTGATTTAAGCATTCTCCAAAATGTTGTACCTTATATATTTTCATCTTGTTTCCAAGAATATGCCACTTTCATTTTGAACTCTAGTGTTGTTAAATAAGAAAGCCTAATTAATATGTAGGAAAGAGTATTATTCACCTCACTCAAATGCTTAGAAAAATATACTTAGCTATACAACCCCTGATTCACAAAGGAAGCTGAGGGCCAACTGCAAACTACAACTCCCACTCAGACATAATGAAGCATGAAATGGCACTTTAGAATTACAATTACATTGAGGGAAAGTGCCTTTCCAAACTCAAGAAAAAAAAAAAAAAGCATTGAAATGTTAAACAAAACTACATAGAGTATACTCTTACAGGTTATTAGCCAATAAATAGTATGTTGTTTGCAGGGGTTATTTTCCTTCCAGTTTATGTGAGTCTTTGCTTTTCCTAAAGGTTGTAATATTTCTTAATAATTTCTTATGAGAACAATTTATTAATATATGTGATTTAAAATTATTTTCAGAAAGAAATATACCTGAGCCTAGAGTTTCATTGTATCAGGTAGCTATTGTGGTCAAATTCTAAATGTATGTTCCTTTGAGTTACCCTCATAAAACATTTCAGACATCTCTGCTTCTTGAATTGTTATGTGTTTTTTATGTTTTCGTTTGAATTTATTTTCTATCCTATCAATAACCTGAAAACTTCAGCTGTTCCTTAAACTTTTTCCAAATATTGAAGAAATTTGCTCATGATCCAGTAGGTAAACGATTCACATATACAAAGCCCAAAGGAACTATTCATAGCCCTCTGATATTGTGTTATTCAAGAAAGAAAGAATAAAAGTATCTTTATACAGATATTTTATTTAACTCCTAAGTATATCATATTAAGCCTGCAAACTAATTTTATTCTTATTCTTTTTGATTTTGCTGTTATAATTATATAAAAATTACATATATCCATTCATGAATTTTGCTGATTTAAAAAAAATACATGAGAATAATGCATTGTGTATAATAGGATATAAAAAAATTAATAGTGATTTTATTTTTATTCCTAAATAACAGGAAATGTTTCCAATTATTTTTTAGAGCAGGACATTTGGTACAAATAATGTTGCTATAGCAACTTTAGAACAGGCTTAATTTGGGCCACAGTGAGTGCACCCACTTGTTTTTTTTTTTTTTTTTTAATTATTTATTTATTTATTTATTTATTTATTTTTGGCTGTGCTGGGTCTTCGGTTCGTGCGAGGGCTTTCTCTAGTTGCGGCAAGTGGGGGCCACTCTTCATCGCGGTGCGGGGACCGCTCTTCATCGCGGTGCGCGGGCCTTTCACTATCGCGGCCCCTCCCGTTGCGGGGCACAGGCTCCAGACGCGCAGGCTCAGCAGCTGTGGCTCACGGGCCCAGCTGCTCGCACCCACTTGTTTTAAATTCATCATTCAGTCTCATCTAGCATTTACATGAAGAGCTGCGTTTACAAATACTGTATCAGGAGTGCCTGTGTGGCAAGTTGTTTAGGGATACTATGCCTCAAATTTCCACTTGCAGTTATGGCATTTATTAAGAGCTTATATCACAGTACCAAGAGCTCTAATGTTTATTAAGGAAAAATAAAACCTTACTCCAATTTAACTTGAGATTAAAAGCTTTGAAGATCTATTTAGCCTTAACAGATCTCTGAAAATATTTTGACACTAAAATACACTTTACTTTCTAGTGTTAAGCCTTACAAAATCTTGGAAAAGATTTTATTGTGTTTGCCTGGAGAAGGATATTTTAGGTTATTCTGCATTAGCTTATTTCTACTGTAATGATACCATGTACCTGTAAGAATTCTCACAGAGTTTACACACATTTAGGATCAAGCTGGTTTCAGATGAGGATACAGCGGCTTCCCAATTCTAGGAAAGCATGCTAAATGCACTGGTCTTTAGGTTTCAATCTCATAAAAGCTAAAATCTTCTACGATTCTAAGATTCATTCTTTGTTACAAATGAGGTATGGCCTTTGAGGCAACAAATATCTTCACACCCTTTACCTCTGCCTGGAATTTATTTCCTGGGCCATTATGTTAGGATTCAACTCAAATGTTAGGTCATCTACCAAACCTTGCCTGATTTGCACCGCAAAACTGCCCTCTTCTCCAGAACATTGGGTCTAGACTGGGCTCTGCTATTTCACATACTTATTTGCATATTTCTCACTACTAGGCAGAGAGTTCCACAAGGAACACTTGCTTAAGCTTAGTGTCTTCTTTCCCCCAAACCAAAACAAATTCAACAAACATTTGTTTTAATGCATCAACACATAACTATTGACCACCAACCACGAACCATAATAATAAGTGTTCTGGACTTACTAATTTTAATTTGGGGCACTATATCCTGAAATGACACCTGGGAGTATAAGGCAGAAAATGTCATTTGTAAAATAACTAAAACCAACAATAAGAACAGTAAGCTATATGAGAGTCTAGAAGACAGTCAACTAGGAGATCGGAGAAGATTTTAAAGAAACAGGAGGATTGAACTAAATCATAAGTATAACTGGGAATTGGGGAATTAGCCAGAGAGTGTGGAAGGTTTTTTCAGAGAAGGGCAAGAGCCAAAAGAAGTGGAAACAGGGTAATTGATTCAGGGAGAGTAAATACTCAAATGTTGCTGTGTCTAACGCTAGATGAAGGAGAGGGATTCCTTACACTTCGGAAGAGTGTTTAAGACAATCTTCCTTTAAAAAAAAAAAATGACTGTGGAAATTATATAGAAAGGTTTTGAATTATGCACTACTAAGTCCCAATGTCCAGACCTAGAACTGATTTTGATATTTATTGTTAACTGTTACTTTCCCCTCAGAACATTTTTAGAATAACAGTAAATAAAAGAGTCATGATAAAATAACATATGAAATACCAAATTCTTTCTCAAATTAACTATTTCCCAATAAGATTGTATTTAATAGATATTTCACTCAAGACAGAAATGCAATGAAACAGTATAATTTAGGAAAAGGTACATTTAGTTGATATCTCATCTGTCCTAAGATATTAGTTCCATACTTTTAATTTCAATTTTTTAATCTCTTCATTGACATGATAGAAATACCTAAAGCAGAAATAAAAAAATAGCTGTTTATATAAAAAAGAATTGAGCTAATGATGGAGAAAAGATTTAAAGATCATCCTCATGGTTCAAGAAATATAACAAAGGGAGGCTCTTAAACTTTGCATTATATTACTGTTATATCCAAGAAAATAAATTTTCTAGAATAAAAGAATGGGCTACTGACAATTGTTATCTAAAGTAGTCATTATGTATGTTCAAAAGTAGTAGAAAACAGGTAAAACTTAAATCATTAAAAGGAAAAAATGTAGAAGGTTGTAAATCTAATGAGAGGTCAAGATGTAACTTCGCATAAAAGACATTCTGAAGAGAAACATTAAATAAACATATGTGAGAGTCAACTATTACAGCAAATGAAGATTGGATTTAGAAAACAGTAAGGAATACAGGTATAGATGTGACAAATGACACAAATATAAAACCCTAATGTTTAACCTTTAAATCAGTGATCTGGGAGGCTGAAACATACTATGACAGGTATGAAAAGCACAAATAAAATAGCATAAAAAGCCATGTACCAAATTAACAAAATATGATTCAGGATCAAAAATTGCTAGTCTGTTGCTAGCAATAAGAAAAATAAAAGGTAAGGAACTTGGTTTTGACAACATGATATTAAACCAATTATGAGAAGTAAAGGCAATATAAAATGGAATGGATAATTCTATACTTTTGCCTCCTAAGAGCACTGAGGATTAATGAGATGACAACACAGTTCCATCTGATACAAAAGGAAGGTGATGAAGCTTCAAGGGAAAAGTGCCTTTATTAATGGGGAAATATGTTTTGTTTGAACATTGAAAACTATAAGCTTGGAATTTCCCTTACTGGAGTCCCAGAAAAATAGTCTTGCTGCTATTTTAGGAGCTTACACTTCTATTTCAAAAAATAATCCCAGATCAGGACTCTCCCTAACCTACCCTATATGAGGCAAATAAGAAGTAATCGTCCTTTTTTTTTTTTTAGTTCTACAGAGAGTGGAAGATACTTTCTCATCTTTCTGTATATTATTCATTGCTTCACATCTCTATACAAATAAATATAATAAAACTAGAATGTGTGATATATAAAAAATATAATAATTGTATAACATATATTAATCACTTACCATGTTCCAGGCACTATGCTAAACATGTTCAGTGTTAACATATTAAGCCTGTTCATTACAATAACTCATATGACTCTGTGTGATTGTGGTTTTTTTTTTCTTTTTTAAACATCTTTATTGAAGTATAATTGCCTTACAATAGTGTGTTAGCTTCTGCTTTATAACAAAGTGAATCAGTTATACATATACAATATGTTCCCATTTCTCTTCCCTCTTGCATCTCCCTCCCTCCCACCCTCCCCATCCCACCCCTCTAGGTGGTCACAAAGCACCGAGCTGATCTCCCTGTGCTATGCGGCTGCTTCCCACTAGCTATCTATTTTACATTTGGTAGTGTATATATATCCATGACACTCTCTTACCCTGTCATATCTCACCCCACCCCCTCCCCATATCCTCAAGTCCATTCTCTAGTAGGTCTGTGTCTTTATTCCCGTCTTGCCACTAGGTTCTTCATGGCCTTTTTTTTTTTTTTCCCTTAGATTCCGTATATATGTGTTAGCATACTGTATTTGTTTTTCTCTTTCTGACTTACTTCACTCTGTATGACAGACTCTAACTCCATCCACCTCATTACAAATACCTCCATTTCATTTCTTTTTATGGCTGAGTAATATTCCATTGTATATATGTGCCACATCTTCTTTATCCATTCATCTGTCGATGGACATTTAGGTTGCTTCCATGTCCTGGCTATTGTAAATAGAGCTGCAATGAACATTTTGGTACATGACTCTTTTTGACCTATGGTTTTCTCAGGGTATATGCCCAGTAGTGGGATTGCTGGGTCTTATGGTAGTTCTATTTGTAGTTTTTTAAGGAACCTCCATACTGTTCTCCATAGTGGCTGTATCAATTTACATTCCCACCAACAGTGCAAGAGTGTTCCCTTTCCTCCACACCCTCTCCAGCATTTATTGTTTCTAGATTTTTTGATGATGGCCATTCTGACCGGTGTGAGATGATATCTCATTGTAGTTTTGATTTGCATTTCTCTAATGATTAATGATGTTGAGCATTCTTTCATGTGTCTGTAGGCCATCTGTATATCTTCTTTGGAGAAATGTCTATTTAGATCTTCTGCCCATTTTTGGATTGGGTTGTTCGTTTTTTTGTTATTGAGCTGCATGAGCTGCTTGTAAATCTTGGAGATTAATCCTTTGTCAGTTGCTTCATTTGCAAATATTTTCTCCCATTCTGAGGATTGTCTTTTGGTCTTGTTTATGGTTTCCTTTGCTGTGCAAAAGCTTTTAAGTTTCATTAGGTCCCATTTGTTTATTTGTGTTCTTATTTCCATTTCTCTGGGAGCTGGGTCAAAAAGAATCTTGCTGTGATGTATGTCATAGAGTGTTCTGCCTATGTTTTCCTCTAAGAGTTTGCTAGTGTCTGCCCTTACACTTAGGTCTTTAATCCATTTTGAGTTTATTTTTGTGCATGGTGTCAGGGAGTGTTCTAATTTCATACTTTTACATGTTCCTGTCCAATTTTCCCAGCACCACTTATTGAAGAGGCTGTCTTTTCTCCACTGTATATGCTTGCCTCCTTTATCAAAGATAAGTTGACCATATGTGTGTGGGTTTATCTCTGGGCTTTCTATCCTGTTCCATTGATCTATATTTCTGTTTTTGTGCCCGTACCAAACTGTCTTGATTACTGAAGCTTTGTAATATAGTCTGAAGTCAGGGAGCCTGATTCCCCCAGCTCCATTTTTCGTTCTCAAGATTGCTTTGGCTATTCGGGGTCTTTTGTGTTTCCATACAAATTGTGAAATTTTTTGTTCTAGTTCTGTGAAAAATGCCAGTGGTAGTTTGATAGGGATTGCATTGAATCTGTAGATTGCTTTGGGTAGTAGAGTCATTTTCACAATGTTGATTCTTCCAATCCAGGAACATGGTATATCTCTCCATCTATTTGTATCTGTGATTGTGTTTTTTATCAATTCATTGCCTCTCAACTCCAAATCTACCCTTCGTTCCCTGTTCTGAAAAAATAGAGCTGAACCCTTTAAATATTTTTCCTTTGCAAAGTGGCACAAGGTTAAGCATCATCCGTAAAGGGTGTTGGGGTACACTGAGGGAAGAAGGGCTGTTTCTCTTCCTGAGTCTGGTGTGCTCCCCTTGCCATGCTCCTGCAGTGAGCATACTTTCTCCTGGCTCCTGCCGCATGCAGCAGCTTGCAGAACCAGTGGCCAGAATCTTCCCCTAAGGCCCCCTAAGTCATCGTCACAGCCAAGCGCCATGGTGGAAGCATCTCCCTAGGGATGACTTCCCCTGGTATCTTCTCAGGCCACTTTGCAGCCAGCACATTCCGTTGTTCTGCCCTGGGTGCTGTATCTCCGCCTTCAGGTAGTAACTGCTCCTTAGGAACTGCTATTCCTGCATTCTGTGGAGTTCTCTTTACTTCTTGCTAGCCGTCTGTTACCTCCAGTAACGGGTAACAGGTAGCAGGTAATCAGTCCTCTGTTACCTCCAACCCCCTGTTAAGGCTAATAATTCTTGTTCAAATAATTATGAGGTTTCTGTCTCCTGCCTGGAATCTCACTGACACAGTGCCTTCATGAGGTAGCAATTAGTAAGCTCATTTTATTGATAGAAAACAGGCTGAGAGAATAACTTTTCCAATATCATATAGCTAATGTGTGGAAGAACTGGGATTGAATCTTGTTTTCTCTAACTTCACAGCTCCAGTACTTAGCCATTTATGACCAAGTATAATTAAAAATAGCTCCCCCTTTTATTCTCAGAAGTGTCCCAGTTTGTTTGATAAATTACATGGCTACCCTAATTATATTAGACTATTTCTCATTTTGCTTAAACAAGCAATTCTCAAGCCTTTACCTCATGACACAAATGAGAATGAAAGTCACATGCATGTCCCATTCTCTGTCCAGTTCCTTTAACCCTTTTCTCTCACACTCAAGAAAGCATATGCCAAGACAAATTTGAGAATGTTAAGGTGGAGATAACCTTGAATAAACTGTAATTTATTATAAAGGCAAGTCTTCCACATATTTTGGTATTTTGTCTACTATCAGTAATTAATTACTTATGATACCTTACAGCTGATTGAGATGCAATATGTCTCAGAAAAAATGGTTATTCTCACCCATTCACTAAGGAAACATCCTCATATGTAAACTAAAGCTTTTCAATTGCTTTATGTAATATACAATTTATTATGTGCAATATAATATATGAATTGTTATTATCCAATGTATGCTTTATTAAAGTACAAAGTGTATTGCTATATTAGTGTACTTTATAAAGAGTTGATTATTCCAAGGGTGCCAAGTTATATCTCAAGCAGGACAATTGCTTTGATACTTTATCACTATCCTGAATATTAACTTTTTCCATGTAAATAGCTCAGAGTAGGGACTCTAGATAGCGAAGACACACACAAAACTGTGCATCTCACCAAGAACATCCTACAATAAATTAATATAAATGTGACAGGACCTTTTCCATCTTCAGATAAATAAACTGCTAACATTTTTTCCCAACAAGCCAGGAATGAAGATTCTTTATCTAAGAATTTCCAAAGCTTTCCTAGGCTTATAAAGTACAGGTTTTTTCTAGACTTACATCTGATGACAAGGAATTGAACAGCACTGAAGTTGTAGTTCCCCTCTGCAAAGTTTAGAAACCAGAAGATTCAGAAGAGGGATTGAATGTATGGTAATTTGGGAATGAGACAGTGGCATGTAGGATGCTCAATAACTAAATAACAAATCAGTGTGTTAAGTGGATAGATGAATACTGTTTCCTCATACAAGTATCATGTGCACTTACCCACCCAATATGCTTACCTCGATATTGTGTAGCCTAAGCATCTGAAATGTGCAAGGCATTGACAACTTCAGACTCCCATTTGGAGTTAGGGTAAGTACTTGGGAATCCAGCCTTGTCATCTTAAGGATTGTGTGGCCCATGTGTTTGAGTGGGGATAAAAGACTAACATTGGGCCTTACTTTCACCAAGAGTCTATCCTCAGACAGCAGCTATGACCCATCATTCTTGAGGCTTTGCCTGCAGGTTTCTCAACAGGGCTTTGGCTTATGTGAGCCACTGCATCTGCTTGCTGCATACTAGTGAGATCTGTCTCCCTTAAGGTATTTAATATCTATCACAGAGGCACCAGATGCCTGACAGCAAAAGAATACTAATGAATGCTGCAGAAGCAGGTTCAGGAAAGATTACGGAAATTGTTTACAGAAGGCTTAAAATGGATGTTAAACTAACTGCTCGCCTGGGTTTCTTTCCATTGCTTCTAGAAATCAGATGTTGTTTATGCGGTTATTTAGTATCATTTGGCGATTTGGGTTCTCTCCAGATATTACAGATATTCTTTATTCTTTCCTAGAATCACAAAACAACTGGTTGATAAGACTGACTACTGCTTGAATGCTTAGCAGTATATCTAGTTCTCGAGCTCCAGTTCTCAGCTGGAATATTCATTTGAAAAATTCTTTGCGTGTTTCTCCTTAGTGAATGTTTGTGCTGATTATAATGTGAGAGTTTACTTGTATGGTTATACAATCTCATTTTTGCAATATGTGTTTTTGAACACAAGGCCATGATATACTCATAATAAAAATAAATAGGCATGCAGTGACAAAACATTATATGTACCTTTTAGAGATATTTCTTGCTGGTGAAGTGTTTATTCATAAAGATCTTTGCATATTTAGAGCCATTATTTCTGCAAATTACAATCAACAGTTTTTCAAGAGAAAATTGGAAATCCATCTTACAGACTGTATAGAGAATAATAAGTTTAACAGCATAACAAGAGCTACTGAACTTACCCCAAGGCAGTTGGAAGGTATTAAAATAAAACTTTAGCTAGATTTGATTTTTTGAAAAAAGCCATTTGCCTTTTATTCCTCTGTAAATTAATGGATTCTTTCTTGATTATAGAAGAATAAATCTAGGGAAACCCGCTGTATGTGCTTCTCTTCTCCCACACTTTTACTGAGGTGACAAGAGAGTCGCTACCAGCCCATTTTTGATCCCTCAGTCTGGCACTTGGGCGGTACCAGTTTTTGTTGGTTCGATTATTTCAACGTCAAAGCCATGTCTGGATGCTCCAAGCCTTTCAGCCAGTAGCAAGGCACAAGGAAAGGATGAAGGAAAATTTTTGGAATGTGCGATATCAGTAGCACGGGTGTGGGTTTGGGGGCCCTGAGGTGTGAATACTTAAGCTGTTCAAGGGGCTGAAAAAAGCAACAAGCAGTTGTTAAGTAATGAAAACTTTCAGTAATTACCAGCCCCACTGTCTTGACTATAACTGGCAAAATATTCTGCATCCCGTTACATATCCTGTGATTCATCCCATCCCCCATGAGACAAAGATTAATGCTGCAATACCAAAGAAGGAAAATGTGATTACACCAGATTTTATTGTAAGTAATACCATTATCGATTTGTTGCCATAATAATGTAGGATGCACATTGCTTTACTTCAGTAAGTTTTTATTTTTCTACATCTTCCTCTAGAGATTTGTGAGCCTATATGTCTATAAACTTGCAACCTTGAGTCTGCAATTGGAAAGGCCTGTCTATTGTTCTAAAGTTACCTTTATTCTGACTATACAGGTAGGCATAAACTATCATAGTAATAAAGTGTTGATCCTTAGTACTATAAATTTGCCCTAAATAGTCCCAATTTATACTTGTATCCAAGGTGTAGTTATTAATACAATTCCTTTTCACTCTTAAAAGTGTCTCAATTTAGACCAAAATGTTATGGTCATATAGGGGGATGGAAGGGGAGAACAGGTAGAATGGACCAGTGAGAATGAAGAAATAAGTGTGGGAAGAGCAGAGACAGATGTTTGATTACTTAAACACAGTTTATGTTGTCAATTTAACATTGAAAACATATTAATATTTTATATTAAGTGTTAAATGAAATCAATAAAGCTAAAGGTATGTTTATTAGGTAGCATAACTATACAGAAACAATTTAGAATGACATAAAAATGCAAGAATAGTTTCTTAGTGGGACAAGAAAGAAGAATTGCAAACATGCCAAACTTCTCACAAATTATATTGTTGTATCGTTGATACTATTGGTATTATTCTAAGATAGCTTTGTATGTAGTACAGAGTAAAGCAAATGAATAATTGCACTTATGTCATTAAGCACCAGGATTTTCAGCACGAGAGAAAAGACGATAGAGATGTAAGCTTCAGTAAATATTTAATAGCTCTCAGTTTGAATAAAAAGCTCCAGTGTGAACTCAGGATATATGTTATATATATGTATATAATGTGTATGTGTATATATATGTATACATATGTATGTGTATATATGTATATATATTTAAAGGACTTTATTTTTTTTAGAGCAACTATAGGTTCATAGCAAAATTGAGAGGAAAATACAGAGATTTCCCATATACTCCCTGCCTCCACACATGCACACCCTCCACTATTATCAACATCACTCACCAGAGTGGAATATTGGCTGTAATTGATGAACCCGCATTGACAAATCGTAATCACCCAAACCTATAGTTTATACTAGGGTTTACTCTTGGTGTTATCCATTCTGTGAGTTGGGACAAATGTATTGTACAATGACATGTTTTCGTCATTATAATATCATATAGAGTATTTTCACTGCCCTAAAACTTCTCTGTTCTCTACCTATACATCCCTACCAACCCCATACCTGGCAACCATTGATCTTTTTACTGTCTCCATAGCTTTGCTATTTCCAGAATGCCAAATCGCTGGAATTATATGTTATGTGGCCTTCTCATATTGGCTTATTTCACATAGTAATATGTATTTAACATTCCTTCATGTCTTTTAGTGTCTTGTTAGCTCATTTCTTTTAAGCACTGAATAATTTTCTGTTGTTTGGATGTACCACTGTTTATTTACCGTTAACCTGCTGAAGGGCATCTTGATTGCTTCCAAGTTTTGGCAATTTAAAAGAGCTATAAATGTCTGTGTGCAGGTTTTTATGTAGACATAGGTTTTCAGCTTCTTTGGGTAAATACAGGGAGTACCCATTGCTGGATCATATAATAAGGGTATATTTAGTTTTGTAAGAAACTGTCAAACTGTCTTCCACAGTGGCTGTACCATTCTCTCTTCCTACCAGCAGTGAATGAGAGTTCCCGTGGCTCCACATCCTTGCCAGCATTTGGTGTTGTCAGTATTCCAGATTTTGGCCATTTTAATAGGTGTGTAGATGCTGTTTCCATCTGTATTTCTTTGGTTAGGTGTCTGTTAAGGTCTCTGGTCCATTTTTTAATCAGGTCTTTTTTTTTTTTTTTTTTGAGTCTCAAGAGTTCTTTGCATATTTTGAATAATAGTCCTTTATTCAGATGTACCTTTTGCAAATATTATCTCCCAATCTATGGTTTGTTTTCTCATTCTCTTGATATTGTCTTTTACAGAGCAAATAGTTTTTTTAATTTTAGTGAAGTCTAGCTTATCAATTATTTATTTCATGGATTGTGCCTTTAAAGTTGTGCCAGAACCATTTACTGAAAAACTATCTATACTCCATTGTGTTGCCTTTGTTCCTTTGTCCAAGATCAGTTGACCATATTTATGTGAGTCTATTTCTGGGCTCTCTATTCTCTTCCACTGATCTGTTTATCTATTCTTTTGCCACACTCTCTTGTTTACTCTAGATTTATAGTAAGTCTTGAAATTGGGTATTATCCATCCCCCAACTTTGTTCTCTTTCAATATTGTGTTGGCCATTCTGGGTCTTTCACCTCTCCATACAAACTTTAGGATCAATATGTTGACACCTACAAATTAACTTACTGAGATTTTGATTTGAATTGTGCTGAATCTATAGATCAAGTTGGGAAGAACTGACATCTTGTCAGTATTGAGTTTTCCTATCCATGAACATGTAATATTTCTCCATTTTTCTGGTTCTTTGATTTCACTTATCAGAGTTTTGTGGTTTTCCTCAAATAGATCTTATACATATTTTGTTAGATATATACTGAAGTATTTGCTCTTCTTGGGTGCTAATGTAAATGGCATTGTGTTTTTTATTTCAAATTCCACTTGTTCATTGCTGATATATAAGAAAGTGGTTGATTTTTGTATATTAACCTTTTATCCTGCAAACTTGCTGTATTTGCTTATTAGTTCTAGAAGTTTTTGTTGATTCTTTCAGATTTTCTACATAAATGATTGTGTCATCAGTGAACAAAAACAAGTTTTATGTCTTCCTTCCCAATCTGTATACCTTTTCTTACTTATTACATTAACTAGAACTTCCAGTACATTGTTGAGAAGGAGTGGTGAGAGGGGACATCCTTGCCGTGTACATAATCTAGTGGGATAGCTTCTAGTCTCTCATTATTAAGTATAATGTTAGATGCGGTGTTTTTGAAGATAGTCTGTTGAGTTGAGAAAGTTCTCCTTGATTTCTAAATTATCATTAATGGATATTGGATTTTGTCAAGTGCTTTTTCTTCATCTATTGGTATGATTATGTGATTTTTCTTTTTTGTCTGTTGATGTGATGGGTTACATTAGTTGATTTTCAAATGTTGAACCAGCCTTGCACATCTGGGGTAAATTCCACTTGGTCATGGTGTATAATTATCCTTATGCTTTTGGGGATTCCGTTTGCTAATATTTCTTTGAGGATTTTAGCATCTCTGTTCATAGGAGGTGATAGCCTGTCATTTTGCTTTATTGTAATGTCTTTGGTTTTGGTATCAGGGTAATTTTGGTCTCATGAGTTAGGAAGTATTCCTTCTGCTTCTATCTTCTGAAAGAGATTGTAGAGAATTGGCATAATTTCTTCCTTAAATGTTTGGTGAAATTTACCAGAAACCCATCTGGGCCTAGTGCTTTCTTTTTTGGAAGATTATTAATTAATGATTCTATTTCATTAATAGATATAGGCTTGTTCAGATGGTCTATTTCTTCTTCTGAGAGTTTTGGCAAATGGTGTCTTTCAAGGAATTGGTCCATTTCACCTAGGTTATTAAATTTGTGGACATAGAGTTGTTCAGAGTATTCCCTTATTATCTTTTTAACATCCATGGGATCTGTAGTGATGTCCACACTTTCATTTCTGATATTAGTAATTTGTGTCCTCTCCCTTTTTTCTTAATTAGTCTGGCTAGAGAGTTATCAATTTTTAAATTTTTTTCAAAGAACTATATTTTGGTTTTATTGATTTTTCTCTATTGATTTAGTTTTCAGTTTCATTGATTTCCACTCTAATTCTTAGTACTTCTTTTCTTTTGCTTACTTTGGGTTTAAATTTCTCTTATTTTTCTAGTTTCCCGATATGTTATATCTTGAAAACCAACAGAGAAAAACATACTTCTTAATTCTGTACACTGAAAAAACCTAGAGACAGTGACCAATTCAGTAGCTCTGAGCACCCCTATTGTCCACATTGCGTTCACTACTATGAATTCTTTCTAAAAGGAGCCAAGGATCCTTGGAGAAATAGATGCCTCCAGGTCCAGGGTAGGAAACGCCAAGGTAGCCTGGACTTCTTGTTATACCAGCAAGTAAAGAAGCTATCAGTGACTACTAAGTCCAGTAAAAGGATTCAGGGGACAACTTGAATAGTCTCCCACTGGCAAAGGGGGGTGGAGAGGAGGGAATCATGCATTTATTCTGCCTTTCTTTAACTGTACCTCAGTGTAAGCAGTTACTTTATGTTGGGAAACTTCTCTTTATGGAAGTGTTCTTACTAATAAATAAAGCTTTTAGAACTAGAATATTACTCTTTTACATTCCTAATTAATCAATCTGGAAAATGATCATCAATAGCTAAGATTATAAAACAACTTGCAGTCAGATAGTATATAACTCCTGAGGACGTACACACCACCACCTCTAAAGTAGTCTGATACTGCATTTTGATCTAACAATCAATACACACAAAATACCTGGGACATCACAGGAATGCAACCAACACAACCCAGGAAGTGGGAAATCTATAAGAAAACCTCCTGGTTTTTTTGAACAAAGAATGTAAGAAAAAAAAGAGGTAAATGCTATAGACCTAAAGAGACTTAAGAAACATGTTAAACAGTTGCAATATATGGACTTATTTGCATCTTGCTTCAAACAAACAAAATATGTAAAGCAAAAACTGTAGTCACTTATAAGGTGATAACCAGAGAAATGTGAATACTAGCTGAATATTTGTTTATTGATCTATTGTTCATCTTTTTTTTGTGGTAATGATATTTTGGTTACTTTTTTTTCAAGAGCCCTGCACATTTTCCATTGACAAAAAAAAAAAAAAAAAAAAAAATGCAAGTATTCTAAATAACCTCCCTTCTGTAGCAATCTAATGATATGGCTGCTTTTCTTAAATATATATGTAAGGACACAGCTTCTGGAACCCTTTCTCCAACTAACACCATCAATTTAAGCACTCAGCACAATCTGATCTTCATAATACACTTCACAGTTATAGCATATAATTATGGTTAATGTACTTTGCAAACAAGCAAAAAAAAACCTCAGATACTCTATTGGTTATTCCTACAGATCAAAATAAACAATTTTTTTCTTCTATGGAGCACGTGCCTCTTGGCCTTGCCACATTTTCTCCTGTAGTATCGCATCTCGACAGTCAGACCCAGAAGGACTGATGCCAAAAACCAAAGCTTTTAACTCGAGGAAGACTGTGAGCAGAGAATGGTTGTGGTGTTACCTTGCAAATAACGACCAGAGAAAACTCCAGAATATCTGAGAGTAGTAGGTCCAGATTGCCATTGGGATATAGGAAAATCAGTTTACATACCAGAATGGGGTGGTTACAAACAGGAGGAAAGTTGGAACAGGTGCTGAGAAGCTAAGTTTAGCTGAGTAATAAGAATGGAATCCAGGTTAAAGATAGAGTCAGGAGAACAGATGGAACAAAAGTTGAGCGGTAAGCAGTGGTGAATAACCAGAACAGGAGCCGTATCACAACCAGAACCAAGAAAAATACAGAAATCAATTCTCTGAAGAAGCAACAGAGATCAGAATCTTACAGGCTTGTTGTGAATAAAACTTCCCTGGAGGCACAGGGTAATTTTTGAAGAACATTGGCCCAGAGGCTTTTCTTCAAAACTTCACTTGCCTTAAAAGAACTGTGGTTCTGGGTGGCTAGGAAACTGTACACTGTTCACTACCACAATTATACATTATTCATTATACATATTAGCTGTAAAAAAAATGTAATGACACGATATCATGGAGTTTAGGTTAAGGATTAAATAAAATTAACTTTTTAAAGCACTTAGCACAGTGCTCCTTAAAGGTTAGCTTCAAAACAATAACAGCTAATGTTGAAGGGAAGCTCTGTTTGTAAATTATATCTTATTAAATGAGGTCACTAAATCCTGTCACTTCTACTCCTTTAAGGTCTTTAAACTTCTTCCCCCTTGACATCTCTGCTAACATGACCTTAGTTTAAGGCAGTGGTTCTCAAAGTATAATCCAGGGATCCCTGGGAGTCCCCAAGACTCTTTCAAGGGGTCCATGCAGTCAAAATAATTTCATTATAATATTAAGATATTATTTACCTGTCTCACTGTTTCCCAAATATTTAGCAGAATTTTCTGGAAGCTACATGACATGTAATGACATCTTTACTCTGATGACTAAAATATGTGTTTGCTCCTGTGCTTTAAAATTTCCTCACTTTTTGTTTCTAATATGGTAAAGATCAATAGATAGAACCTATATAACCATAAGTTCTTTGAGGTCCTCTAGGATTTTTAAGAGTATGAAATGGTCCTGAAACCAAAAAAGATTGAGAACTGCTGCTTTAAACCATCATTTGTTGCTTTAACTTTTACAACTGTTTTCTAATATATCCTGCCCTTTTTCTAATTTCTCCAAAGTGCTTATTCAAAAATGCAAATCTGATCATATTGCATCTCTGCTTAAAATTTTTATATCTCTTATAACCTAGAAGATGGAGAAATAGCAAAGCACAGTGGAACAAACAAGTGAGCCTTTGGTTTCACCTAGGGCTGAATTCAAATTCCATGTGTGTCCAGACTCTACTAATTGTCCCCCAGTCACCATTTATCTTTCTTCATCTTTGTAATAAAACTCCTGAGTTTTAGCTTAGCACATGGTATTACCACTAGAAATTACTCCCTTGAGGATGAGTATAGTCGTATGATGTTGGGCATTGGGAGATGAGCAGAAGTGATATATATGCAACTTCTGGGTCAAGTTGTCCAAAAGAATAAGCTGGTTGCCTCTTGTTTCTTTCCTCTTTCCTGCCAGCTTCAAAGGGAACTAGAGAATGCCGAGACAGCTTCAGTCACATGGACAAAGATCATACCTGTCTACTTCAGATTGTCTGCCTAAGACCATATTGTTTCATGGAAAAAATTAGCCTTTCTCTTGAGTCAGTTTTGACCAAGCAGGCAAAGATTTGCGTTTAACCTCAACCAAGTGCCTGCATGACCTGAATCCCTTAGGTAAATTTGTATAAAGGGCTCTTTCTAGATATTTCAAGTTCCTACTCTGGGTTCCCATTAACCTGGGCCTGCTCCAAACAACCTTTTTTTTTTTTCATTTATTCTTTCATTTAATATGAATGAAGTATGCTAGGCACTGTGCGCAATAGCATAGCAATATTTAGTCACTATTCAATACATCCATCAACACCATGGGATTCAAAAGGAAAAAACAAAACAAAACAAAAACCAGAAAAAAACCCATGTCCTGAGAGGCAAGCAGAGCAAAATGACAGTCGCTGAGGTCCTGCTACTTGTAGACAGACCCAGAAACCATGCGATCCTCAACAAGTGACAGGGTTCCAGATTTATTAGAGAAGGCAATAAAGACAAGAGTGGGACACTAGTCCCTGGCTCAGAATGTGAAGTGCAGAGTGGGATCTGTGCAGAGGGGTACCTGTGTGTGACTGAAAAGTAACATAAGCACATCTTTTATCAAGCCTGGGCTATTCTAGAATCCAGGTGAGACTGAACATGAAAGTAGGAGATGAGTGATCCAAGCTCATCAAGAGCTGGGGAAGCCAAGTAAGGAGAAGTGCTTCTGCACTAACAGGGGATATGTGTAGAATGTTGGAATTATACCTTTCATAGACATACTTTTCCATGTGGAAAAGGCACATACTTTCCCTGCCCATTTTTTGTTTAAAATGGGAATGTGACCCATTTGGGTGATTGACAGTGTTAGTTTTACATTTTTACTAAAAATAGTTTCAAATGTTATATTGTTTTTAGGTTGAGCCATATGAAATTGCTGCTTTGTGGATCAAACACAGAGATAAAGATTCATACAACTGTGACAAGGTAGGAGTGAAGGCCAGGAAGGCCTCTTTTGAGAAATCTGAATATGCAAGAATTGAAGGTAAGCCAACACCAAAGGTCTTGGATACCTGCAGCATCAAAGTGGCTGATACTCAGAAGGATATCAAAATGCCAAAGGTAAAACTTTACCTGTACCATCTACCTAAGGTCTGTCTAAAGCTAAAGCATTAGTGGCTTTTCCTTTTCATCTCCTTACAAATCTAATGCAAGTACCTTTCATTGATAGTTTCTAACTAGAATCCTGCTGGCAAGGGAATCTGTAGAACAGTTTCTAGATGTTACTCCCTGCGGTACAGTGGGGAACCTAGAAGAACTTTAACCTATGTTAATGTCATTTTTTATTAACTAGACTATGGGTAGATTTCCTGGAGTAGAACAAATAAGAGTTCAAAGCAGAAAGAAAAGGTAAGGGAGGTGTGTGTCAACTCAGACTCTTTGTCTTTCCCTTTGTTCCCTCTTCCTTTCCAGCTCCCCCTCTACTGTGGATGAATGGAGATAAATGCTAACACTCATACCCCATATGTGTGTGTGTGCATGTGCATGTGTGTGTACTTCCTTTGGATCTACAAAAGAAAGATTTAGAGTTATTTTTCTGTTAGTCTCTGCACCTTCCTTCATTCAAGGAATAAAGGTCACATCTATAATTTTTAAATTGTGGGAATTGGAATTGTTTCAAAATATATAATATATTAACCAGGAAAGAGAGATATCTGGGGTTCTATGCTGTAACATTAAATACATATTTTATTCATTAATGTCCATTTAAAATAGAAACTGATGTGTTATTGTTAATGAAAATGTAATTTTTCATTTGGTAAAGATGTCCCCAGACTCACCATTTCAGCTTTTCAGATTGATTATTTAAGAAACCTGTGGCAGATCTAAGCCATGGGGCTTTCACTGTAATTACATCTGATTCTTGTATATTATATTAATGCTGGACTATTAGTATAATAATGGCCACCGATGTACTTTTCATTTGTATTTTCACAATAGTATCTATCTATGGAAAGCAGCTAATTTGTCATAATGGAAAGTTGGTGTTTTTAAGGTGCAGTTTAAAAGGGTAATTCCTTATGACTTGACCATAATAGTTCATGTTGGGAAATCGTATTATTTTTTTCAATATGTCAGTGTTAATCCATTTTGAAATCTCTTTAAGCCTGGTTTGGTGCTCAGTCGTTAAAGCTGTAATTGTCAAATGTCTTACACATTGTCATACATACATACATACATACATATAAAGACATTGAGGGGAATTATTTGTGAGAATAGCATTTCTTGGAATTATAGAATTGTTTATATTGACATTTGAAATAATTTTCAAGATTAAAAAAAGGAAGATGAGTAAAATTACTTAGGGGAAATAATGCATCTCTCTCTTCAGATTACTTTCTTTTACTTTATACCTAGATCTAAATATTCAGGCCCATTGTAGAATGTATCTTTTAAAATGAAAACACAATCCGCATGTAATTCTACTACCTAAAAACACCACCATTTTAAAAATATAGCCTTTCTTTTCTTTTTTTTAATCTGTGTGTGGAAGTAGATATGTGTGTTGGGGTGTGCACACATGAATATGGATGTTTGTGTTGTCTGTAAGAATTCAAATTAGGAACACAATATCTTTTGTTTACCATTTAAATGTAAGAGAATTCATCATTTAGTGTTGGAAAGTAAAATCTGAGGGCAGATTGATTTTCACTGCTTTGTAGATAACCTAAAAGTTTTATAAGATCTAGGATTTTGTTGATATGAGTGGATTATATTAATAGATTTTCAATGTTAAGCCAGCCTTGCATCCTACTTGGTCGTGGGGTGTAATACTTTTTAGATAATTCTGAATTCTATTTGCTAATATTTTGTTAAGGATTTTTGTCTCTAAGGGACATTGGTCTATAGTTTTGCTTTGTTTTGTTTTGTACGGTCTTCCACTGATTTGGTATGAGGTTAATTAACATTGGCCTCATAAAACAAGTTGGGAGGTGTTCCCTACTCTTCCGTATTCTGAAAGAGGTTGTGTAGAATTTATGTTAATTCTTCTTTAAGTATCTAATAGAATTCTCCAGTGAAACCATTTTGTCCTGAAGGTATCTTCTTCAGGAGCTCTTAAACTATGAATTCAATTTCTTTAATGGTTATATGGCTATTCAGATTATTTTGTATTAGTTGAATTTTGGCAGTTTGTGGTTTTCAAGGAAGTGGTCCATTTCTTCTACGTTGTTTAATAAACGAGCATGAAATTGTTCATGGTATTTCCTTATTATCTTTTTATTGGCTACAGAAATCTGTAGTGATTCTTTTTAAACAGGTAAATTTTGCAAAAGTTAAATGCACAGATCTGGGCAGCACATTTTGATGAGTTTTGACAAATATATACACCCATCTAATCATTGCCCAAACGAAAATGAAGAATATTTCCCTCACTCTTGAAAGTTCACTTGACTTCCTTGTCAGTCAGAAAGCAGGACACCTTCGGAAAGCATTGTGAAGGTTTCTATCATGCTAGAACAGGGTCGGCAAACCACAACTCAGACCAGTTAAATCTGGCCTACCACTCGTTTGTGTAAATAAGGTTTTACTGGAACAGAGCCACACCCATTTTTTAATGTGCTGCTGCTTTCCCATCACAAGGGCAAGGTTGAGTACTTGAGACTGAGACATTATGGCCCACACAGGGGAAGTCAGTCTTTTCTGGATTTTTCAGTGTTCCTGCAGAGACCCAGCCTCCTGAGCTATAAAAATTGACACGTCATAAGACAGAGAATGCTTCCATTTGTCTCCTAGAAACATTTGTACTTCACATTTGAAGGGTATGAATTTACATTTCGAAGGGGGACGAAACTGGGAACCGTTTGTTTTCATTTCAAAGGAATGTAGAATAGGGGCCTTCTTCTTTTTCTTTCCCAGTGAAGATTTATTTACATTAGAGAGATAAGATATAGGTCCTTTTCTCAGGAGAAGTGAAGGGCACCTGAATAGTAGTTCCCATATAAACCCCCAGATTCATAATTCTGGGGTCCCTCCCCTGTGGTACAAAACTTCCTTTTCGTACTGCAGGCCTGAACTTCTGGCTTTTATCCCATTGCCCTGAAGGGAGAGAACACGGAGTAGGGAACCTATGCAATGACTGTTGTAAGCAATAATAGTCTGCCTTTATTCAGAAACTTATTGTTTGCTTTCAGGACAAAACAAATGAATATAGATACTAAAAATTTATCTCCACAAAGCCTGAAATATTTATTATCTGGCCCTTTACAGAAAAAGTTTGCCAATCCTTGCCCTAGAGTGGTATTACTGTTCTTGAACTGAAATACAGGGAATCATAAGTTTGTACTCCATCTGGTTTCTTTTGTTCAACATAATGTTTGAGAGATATATCCATACTGTTGTGTATATCAATAGTTCTTTTAATTACTAAGTAAATCCCACTATGTGACTATCCTACAATTTGGTTATTCATTTTCTGTTGATGAACATTTGAGCTGTTTTCAGTTTTTGGTTATTAGGGACAAAGTTATTATGAACATTCTTGTACAATTCTTTGTAGACATGTGCTTTTCCTTTTTTGGAGCATAACTTCTGAGTCATGGCGAAGATATATGTTTAACTGTATTTTAAAAATCTCATTTGCCAAAACTGATTGTATCATTTTAAACTGTCAGTGTCAATGCATTAGAGTTCTAGTTGATCCAAATCATTAGCAATACTTAATATGATCAGTCTTTTTAATCTAAGCCATTCTATACCCATAGAAGTGGGTATCTTCTTGAAGGTTTAATAACATTTTTCTAAATAGTAATGATGCTGGGCTCGTTTCTATGTGCTTATTAATCAATCATATGCCTTTTGTGAAGTGTGTGTTTACTGTTAGTCCTTTTAAATTCTATTTTTAGCAGTTCACTTTATATTTTGGATGAAAGTCATTTGTCAGATACATGTATTGTGAATATGTTCCCCAATCTGTGACTTGCCTTTACATTTTCTTAAGAGTATTTTTGGACGAGAAGATTTTTTAGCTTTTTTTTTTTTTTTTTTTTTAATTTTTATTTATTTATTTATTTATTTATGGCTGTGTTGGGTCTTCGTTTCTGTGCGAGGGCTTTCTCCAGTTGTGGCAAGCGGGGGCCATTCTTCATCGCGGTGCGCGGGCCTCTCACTATCGCGGCCTCTCTTGTTGCGGAGCACAGGCTCCAGACGCGCAGGCTCAGTAATTGTGGCTCACGGGCTTAGTTGCTCTGCGGCATGTGGGATCTTCCCAGCCCAGGGCTCGAACCCGTGTTCCCTGCATTGGCAGGCAGATTCTCAACCACTGCGCCACCATGGAAGCCCCCGAGAAGATTTTTTAATTTTGATAAAATCCTATTTATCAATTTATTTTTTTGTGGTTGATGATTTCTGTACCCGAAGAAATTGTTGCCTATTCTATAGTGAGGAAGATATCCTCTTATCTTTTCTTCCAGAAGCTATATCCTTTTAGATTTTACATTTAGGTCTATGAGCTACTTTGAATTAACTTTTATATATGGTGTTAGGAAAGGTGTCGAGGTTTGGGTTTTGTTTTTCTATAGAACATCCAGTTTTTCCAGCAACATTTGTTGAAAATATTTTCCTTTCTTGCTTAATTTCTTTGGTACCTTTATTGAAACTCAGTTTGCCATGTGTGGGTGAATCTATTTCTGAACTCTATTCTGTCTGCTGATTTGTATATTTTTATGTTAATACTACACTAATTTAATGTTTGTGGCTTCATTGTTTATCTCAAAATTTAGTTGTCTTCCAACTATTTCTCTTCTTCAAGATTTCCTTTACTATTCTAGTTCTTTTGAATTTCCATATGAATTTTAGAATGAGCTTGTCTTCTGCAAAACAGGCTGCTAGGATTTAGAATGAATAAATTTGGGGATAATTAACATCTAAAAATACTGAGCTTTTTCAATCTATGAATATAATATATCTTTGAACTTATTTAGATCTTCTTTAATTTCTCTAAGTAACATTTAGCAATTTTCAATGTACAAGTCTTATAAATTTTTCATTAAATTTATTCCTAAGAGTTTGATGGAGGTTTTTTTTAATGCTGTTGTTTTTTTTAATCTTAAATTGGCCAATGCGAGAAGATAAAATACTATTTATTTTTGTAAATGGACCTTGTCTCATACAACCTTACTAAACTCACTTATTAGTTCTCATAGTTTGCTTATAGATTCATCTGGATTTTCTCTGTACATAATCAAATCTTCTACAAATAAAGACAGTTTTATGTTCCTTTCCAAACAAGACACATATGCAGACTGGACTCAGCTCACAGGTTACTAATTGACACCCTTAAGAATCTAAACTCTTCAATGTGCAAGTAAAAAAACTGAGGTCCAAGAAATGACATACTTAGTAAGTGCTTAGCTGAGCAAGTACACAATCCACTGATTCATAGGCCAGGAGTCTCTTTGTGACCAAACTGCCATCATGTGACTATAGGATAGCTCTCAGAGTAAAAGTCCCACTCCTATGCCTGACAAGTTAAGTTTAGCTACCTTACCAAAGCAGGTCCAGTCCTAGGATGCTCCTCTGCAGTGTCCTTCTGTACAGGCAAGTTGTAAAAAGGATGCATTTTTGAAATGCTTATAAATATTTTTTATTCTTGGAATTAAGAGAAAATCCTGGTATATCTGTAGGTATGAGTCTCCTGATTTTGGATCAAACTAGCATACAGCTTTCAATCCACATCCGTAAAGCTTACTTTAGCCCAAGAACTTTTCTTTGCTTGATTTTAATTTTCTTCAGTGTTCCTCCAATTATTGGATTTCAGTTCTTACTAGCTACTTCTGTTCATTCATTCAAAAATTATTCAGTCTATATATTCCTATCACTGTAGTAGGTCCTGGATTAAGAAGTGTCAGCAAAAACAGGTCCATTTCCTGCTCTTATGGTGCTTAACGCTGAGTGAGGATGCTGTTATTCAGTTTTGTACATGGTTCAAATTCTCAATTCATAAGCTATAGGTCAGAGAATAAGGAATAAATAAAATGCCAGCCCCCTGCCACTGTTTTCCCAAGCAGGTGACTCTGTTGGGTCACACAAGGCAAATATAGGCTAGCCATTAATCTCATGCCTAGTGGATCTTATCCCCAAGTTCCATTAACAGCATGTCAGACAGCTTTGGTTTTTAGTATTATTGAGTTTCCATCTCTTCATAGTGGGAAATCAGAAGATGTGTCAAAACCTGTAAGAGGGACATTGTTTTAAGACAGAATTTCAAATGACTTTTTAATATAATCAATTCATTTTCCTAAATATTGTTCCTAATTTCTAATGCTTTCTGAGATTTTTCATTGGATTTTATTTTAACTTGCCTGGAAATAAGCATTTTATTGTTCAAACGAGTTATCCTTCCTGAACAATTTGGGAATGCATTGTTTTTAAAAAATAATCCAATCTTCTATAACAATGACTATCACTATTTCTAAAATGTATTCCTTGTTTTGAATCGAAACACACACACACGAATTTCTCTTTAGAGGAAAATAGCCCAAACTAAGGCACATTATCTGTGGAAGAGATTAGTTACAAACGTCAGAAGCAAAGCTCTTCATACAGAGTCAGTCAGCGTCCGATCAGTCAGCATCACAGAATAATTGCTGCTACTCCAGCTGATGTTGAACTCTAGGTGAAAATGTTTTGTGCATCAATTTCAAGTCTTTTTTGGCAGCCTTCTCTTCATTTTAGTACTAAAATGGATATATTATTTGCAGAAGAATTATATGCAGATTACCGCATGTAGTGTCATTTATTCGTTTTCAAATTACACATTTCTCCATCAGTTCTGGAATCATTTACATTATAAAAGATATGTACAGGAAGGGATAATTAATTTGCTTTCATTCTAAGTACCAGAATCCTCTGTTCTAATGTTATGTCAGTTCTTTATCCATGTCTGACCTCGACCTCATCAGCAGAGATGATAAGGTCAAGGGAATTTCCTCTGTCAAAGAAGTATGACCTACGGTTCTGGAAGATCAGCTAGATGCGATAGAGCAGTATTTTAAATTTTAGTTAGCAGGAGAAAAACAATGAAGTAGAGAATAGTTTGATGTATAGTTTGATGCTAAAGATCACTGTGTCTGAGAATCTGCTCTCAGTGGAAGAACGGATTGTATATTTCAGCATTTAAAGAAAGAATTTTCAGTTACATGCCTCTCTCCCCTCAAAACAAACTCATGGTGTTTTTGGTTTCTCTATTTATTATTTCTTTCTGCTAACTGGCTTCTGATTTGCCTGAAGAAAAGAAGCATAATCTAATGTGCTGTTCCTTACCAATGAGGCTGGATGTTCATATGTGTTAAGAAAGAATTGATGTCTCAGAATATTCATGTTTTTTTAATTTTTCCTTGCTGACTTATTTCAGGGATATAAAGTTATATGCCTCACAGCCCAAGCAGGTAATAAAAAGTCATGATTCTAGCTTGGTATAAAACACTAGAGATTGATGGGTCCTAGAGATCCTAATTTTTAAACATTGTTTTAGCTAAACCAAACACTTTAGGGAGGATGAGGGGAGATATGGAAGTTTCAGCCATAAAGACAATAGTTTCTTGGTCTAATCTAAGAGGCTGGCACTAAATACCTTCTCTCTTTAATTCTATCAATGGCGCTAAGGAAGTAGCACTATCCCCACTTGATCAATGAACAGAGAGACCAAGGAGGTGTATATGCACTTAAAATATGTGAAAATAAACGTGTTTGTACTTATATAGATGATTATTATATGTGTAGCTACATGAAAGGTAGAACTACATAGCAAAAGTAACATCAAATCTAGAGACAGTCAAACTGGACTTCAATATCACCTCCGCCACCAATTCATGTACAATATGGCCGAGTCACTTAGCCTCTCTTTGCCTCATTTTCCATCTGTAAAATGAGGATTTGTCATACTTTTTTTTAAGAATCAAGAGAGGCAGTATGTGTGAAAATACTTGATAAACATGAAAATGCAAAAGTAAACCCAGGTATAAATTAACCTTCACATAGTATGAACATCCGTGGCTATATAGAGGCAACATGGCAGTGGATGGGGACATGGGTGGCTATAGAACTATGTTAAGCAGAATAAAGATCTCCCAAAGAGGTCCCCATCCTAATCCCAGGGTTTATGAACATGTTAGGGTACATGGCATGGGGGAATTAAGATGCAGATGGAATTAGAGTTGCTTATCAGCCACTCTATGTCCTTCACATAAGGAGATTATACCGGATTTTTCTGTGTAGGCCCCTGGAATCACACGGGTCTTTAAAAGTGGAAGAGAGAGACAGAAGCCAAGTCAGAGTCAGAGAAGGAGATGTGATGACAGAAGAGGAGAGTGGGTTATTGCCATACGAGAAGGACTCAACCTGCCACTGCTGACTGTGCTGCCAATGATTGCCGGCAGCCTCTAGAAGCTGAAAATGAGGAGGAATGGATTCTCCCTCCCTTAAAGCCTCCAGAAAGGAATGCAGCCCAGCTGACACCTTGATTTCAGCCCAGTGCAACTCATTTCCGAGCTTTGACCTCCAGAACGGTGACATAATAAATTTACGTTGTTTAAGCCACCAAGGTTGTGGTAGTTTGTTACAGCAGCAACAGGAAACTAATACAAGAGCAGAATGACGGAGAGGGCCAGTGTGATGTTCTCTGCTATGTGATTCCCAGCAATTCACAGGAAAGTCAGAAACAGTACAATTGGGCTAAGCCTTTTCCATAGAGTCTGGTGGCTTTCTGGCTACTTTGCTAGGGCTATTTCACCACTGAGACGTGCACTACAGAGATCGGAGAGAATTCTCTGGACAGGAATTCATGAAGTGAGGACACTTTTGAGGGTGATAAATATGTCACTCTCTTAATCATGTCGATGGTTCCGGGAATGTATACATTTGTTGAAAGGTATCAGTGGTACACTTTAAATATTTCCCATTTATTATATATCAGTTATACTTCAATCAAGCTGCTTTTAAAAAATGAAATGTGGACTCTTCCGATTTTCCAGTGTCTCACGCTGAGCCAAGTGCAGCAGTGGACTGAGAAGTATCGCTGGTGCTGTCCCGTGATATGGGCCATGAATTTTATGTGATTTGCAGCTTGCTTCCCAGCATGAGTCCTGAACTGTAACTTCTTGGCAGCTATAAAAATGAGATTTGGGGTTTCACTTGGCACCTTATTTTCTTAATGTAGCAATAGCTAATTCTTTCTTTTCCTTTCGTGGCTTTCATGTGGTATAGAGAAGCAGAAAAGCATCCGTGTGCCTCCCCCAGAGTTTCCATTGTCTTATCCTGTTATGACCAGGAGGGAAAGCCTGCCCTTGTTTCAGGAGGAGTGTGTGGGAAACAAATAAACTGCCAAGTTAATCCAACTTGCTTATTGGATTAACTCCACTCATTGACTGTCAATCCTTCTGGGCTCTACTTCACGTCTAGAATTCACAGTTCAAGATGTCGGACTACCTCGGTGCAATGTGGTAGGCGGCGCTACCATATTGGAAGAAACTGACTCCTTATGTCCCTTTTTCTTCTTCTATCCAGCCCCTGACCTCCCGCCTCCAAAATCACATCACCAGTGTGTTTATTTTCCAGCTTCTAGGTTTCACAGGTGCAAGGGTGAGCTTTGGCTAATCAAGTCACAAAATTTACGTATTTATCCACCTGTGTTCACTCCAGGTCTTCTCTATGAACTTGAACAAATCAATTTCTATTCTCTCATCTGTAAAGTGGGAATGATATTTCCTGGCTGCTCCCTCCTTCATATTCATAAATGAGATCAATAATGGAGGCTGGAAATATTCACACAGTTCTGAGTTCCTCAGAGATGTGGCTAAATAGAAATTATGTGATCCATATAAGTGTTCATTATAGACATGCCTAATGAAAAAAAAAAAAAAGCTAAATGGAGAAAGAGAGTGTTATGGACATTAGGGAGAGTTATTACAAATTACACAAGTTCCTTTTAAAGCTGCGATTAAGCCTGAGCCTCATTAATGAAAGTGCCTAATCCACTCGATCACACAACCTCTGGGAGAGTCTGATAATAGTAGTGCTTCTTTTGGTTCCTTTGCTTAATCTGGATACCCCCAAATTGATTTAGGATTTTCACAAAAATAGTTTTATGCAGCCCAATGTTTTTCTCTTTTTATTATTATTTTTCCCCTGAATATAAACCTATTAATTTAAACACTCTTGTATCTGTAATGATGGACTCGCTGTGATATTTCAAAATTATAGTTTGTATTAGTAAGTATATTACAAAATTGTCTTTATAGTCTCTCTTTAGAGGCAAGAAGAAGGGTAGCATTTGAAACAAGGCTATGAGTAAAACCTTTCTTTGTCTCTCTCTGATAGACACAAATGCACAGGCACATGTGCCCACACAGACACAAACACCCCACTCCCAGTGTTAGATGGCTGTATATTGAACTTGAAGAAAACCTCAACTACCACTCACTCTTTGGAATCTTTTTTGTTTGCTTATGCCTTTAGAATTCAGTGTTGTTTTTTATCTGCTCTCCTTCCAGATACTGAAAGAGATACATACAACATTCTGTATATTAATGCCATAAATGTCTGCCTCTGGCAAAAGCTTAATGTATGACAAAGAAGGGAATTGTTCACACAGCAAAACATACAATGAGAAATGAATATCAGTGGTGGAAACCTCTCTGTTAGAGGGAATTTCAGATCATTTCAATGTTTACATTTGCAACTCAAGCATATTGACAGAGCAATGCAAATAGATGTACACTAGGAGATGTGGGAAGAAAATTATTTGTACAGATACTGCAAAGATTTTCTAGCTATGTGAGAAATGAAAATGCGTTTTTGCCATATTTGGTAAACTGAATGTTATTAAGAGGACAAACCTTATGTAAAAGGGAGATAAGCAGAAACTGATTTGAATATTATTGCAGGGTAAAGTAAACAATCGTGATGTATTCAACCTTTATAAATGTGCAAAACCAGATTAATTTTCCCAATTACAAACTTTAATAATATTGAATTACTTTTAAAACGTAAAATAGGATAAGAGATTGATGGTAATGATAATCCACATATGTGTTCTAAAGGATATTAATAAATGTTTGGTCAAACAAAGTAAGGAGGGGATAGGGAAGAGAGGGAAAACGCTGTGTTAAATAAAGTTAAAGAGGTATCCTTCTTATAGAATTTTAAAACGCTAATACATTACGAATCTCTAAATAGAAATAGAATGTGTGATGTTTCCAAACTTTTAGACCTGGAAACTCACAAAGCACTTTGATGAACTAAGAATTCCACTTTGATGGACTAAGAATTCTGAGGGACACATAAGTAATTGGATGTCTTCTCAATTGATTTAGACTTAGAGTTAAACTGAACTGCACGTTCTATTCTAGACCTTGCTACAGTGGCCACTGTTGAAATCTGATTTTCTACAAATGAATAAAGGGTTTATAGAAATTCAAGTAGAGACATCATTGTTCTGCAGTTTGGTTCCTGAAACCAGGTCTCCATTGCTGAGAGTTATAGAGGTTATGCCAGAGAAATGCAGACCAGATAGTCCCACAGAGGCTAATGCCAGGAGGTCTCACAATATATTGATGAAGTCACCATGATACAGGCCCAGAAACTTGACTTTGTCATGACCAATATCATACTATCAATCCCAAAGGTCAGTATCAGATTAGTTCTTAAAAATTCACTTATTTGTAATAAAAAACAAAATTGTCAGGCATCCATATCCTCTGCCTAGTGCCTCTTCTCTTTGGAGTGCAGTCTATCTGGGAAGCCAGATTAAACTCAGAATGTTATTTGGTGAGCGTGGATTAGAGCAAGAGGAGCTTGCAATTTGACCTGCATCATTACTGGCAGGAATTCCAGCCTCAGGCAAGGTAGAGTATCACGGGAGCACTGCCAACTACTTCTCCTTCCACACTGTGCTTCAATTTTTTTGTGTGCTAAACACCTCAATTTGACTGATTCCGTGCTTCCTTAGTTATGATAATGCAGTTTAATCTGCATCAGCAGGCTTAGCCATTATGTTAGAATTAGACTTCACCTCAAGCTACACCCTAGTAAATGGATTGGAGGAACCTATTATTGCCCACTATAATTTTCCATAATATCATGCTCACAGTCACTTTATACCCACATTCTGAGACTATCTTGCTATCTTATCTTTTTTGTTGCTACGGGTAGAACCTGGTAAATACAGACATCCCCATTGCATTATTGCTCATCTAAAGGTGTTAATTAATCAGACACTGCCACATACACAAGTGTGTAGTACAACCAAGCGTGTGCCACCCACGTCCATTAGGATTTTCTCTAGTCACAGCCAAGAGGAGGGAAGTCCAGAAGTGCCGAGGAGCTAATAACTCTGGGAGCAGCTCACAGCTAATGACAAACAAACTCCAGCTCCCCCATCCCCAGATATGACAACATCATCCCCCAAAAGTCTCCAGTGGGATTGAGTCACAATTGACCAGAGCAGTAACCTGCTTATTAAGCACATCATAGATTGTCTTGCTTTCCCTGGCGCACTTACCCACTTCTGGACTGATGCTTCCTAGGATCACTTCCCAGATAAGCTACTGGCACCTCAAATTCTAGTCTCAAGAGTTCCAGCAGAACCCAACCTAAGACCATATGTAACTATACGGCTGAATTAGAAATCTCATCTGGACACAGAAAGGCTTACTTTCTTCCTGGCAGCTCAATTCATTTTAAGTCATTTTAATTACCTATACCTGGACTTATGTAACTCTGTAGAATTTGTACTTGCTTATATGTTATTCACTAATCCATGACATGTAGTGACTACTCAACCTTCTTGAAAAAATCATTCCTATATCAAATAAGTCAACATCCTACCTGTGGTTTGGTCCATGTAGAACCTACTGCTTATTTGGCTTATGAAGGAAAGACAAATGACAGTATTCAAAACAGCTTGGCTAACCAACAGTGTTGGTAATATAGCAGTAAAATAGCTCGATAAAGCTCAGTCTCTCTTTCCCCTCTCTCTTGCCTATGGACCTAGTTTTCCATAAATATAGTTCAGTTTCTAATCGTAGTGCATTATTGTCAGTAGACTATAATTTTTATCATGTTATTCATGCTGAAGGATTAATTACACTTTTGGAAAGTGAGCAAAAGGTAAATAAATGACTGAAACATGGAATAAGTCGAGATCCAGGCACTGCCCTTACTGCCTGCAACTCTCTTACCTTGCTTATCACAGAGGAAGGTTGCATTTAGTGTTTTTTAAGGAATCTCTCTAACCCTAAAATTTTAATTTCTGTGACTCTACCAAAAAGTATTGACAGTTATTGTACAATTTACAATTGTACAATTTATATAAATTTATATAACTATATATATAAATTATATAAATTATTATTATTATTAAGACCAAAGAGAAAGATTTGCTTCTAGATTCTAGAAACTAGATTATGCAAGATTATTTGCACTTTTTTTGCATTTGAAAATTAGCTTTAGGTTAATTTTAGGCTAACAGTTTTAAAAATAACTACTTTCTGGAGGGTTTTTTATCATAAATGGGTGTTGAATTTTGTTGAAAGCTTTTTCTGCATCTTTTGAGATGATCATATGGTTTTTATCCTTCAATTTGTTAATATGGTGTATCACATTGATTGATTTGCATATATTGAAGAATCCTTGCTTTCCTGGGATAAACCCCACTTGATCATGGTGTATGATCCTTTTAATGTGCTGTTGGATTCTGTTTCCGAGTATTTTGTTGAGGATTTTTGCATCTATGTTCATCAGTGATATTGGCCTGTAGTTTTCTTTCTTTGTGACATCTTCGTCTGGTTTTGGTATCCGGGTGATGGTGGCCTCGTAGAATGAGTTAGGGAGTGTTCCTCCCTCTGCTATATTTCGGAAGAGTTTGAGAAGGATAGGTGTTAGCTCTTCTCTAAATGTTTGATAGAATTCGCCTGTGACGTCATCTGGTCCTGGGCTTTTGTTTGTTGGAAGATTTTCAATCACAGTCTCAGTTTAATAAAGGCCATATGTGACAAACCCAGAGCCAACATCATTCTCAATGGTAAAAAACTGAAACCATTTCCACTAAGATCAGGAACAAGACAAGGTTGTCCACTCTCACCACTATTATTCAACATAGTTTTAGAAGTTTTAGCCACAGCAATCAGAGAAGAAAAAGAAATAAAAGGAATCCAATTCAGAAAAGAAGAAGTAAAGCTGTCACCGTTTGTAGATGATATGATACTATACATAGAGAATCCTAAAGATGCTACCAGAAAACTACTAGAGCTAATCCATGAATTTGGTAAAGTAGCAGGCTACAAAGTTAATGCACAGAAATCTCTTGCATTCCTATACACTAATGATGAAAAATCTGAAAGAGAAATTAAGGAAACACTCCCATTTACCACTGAAACAAAAAGAATAAAATACCTAGGGATAAACCTATCTAAGGAGACAAAAGACCTGTATGCAGAAAACTATAAGACACTGATGAAAGAAATTAAAGATGATACAAACAGATGGAGAGATATACCATGTTCTTGGATTGGAAGAATCAACATTGTGAAAATGACTGTACTACCCAAAGCAATCTACAGATTCAGTGCAATCCCTATCAAACTACCAATGGCATTTTTCACAGAACTAGAACAAAAAATTTCACAATTTGTATGGAAACACAAAAGACCCCAAATAGCCTAAGCAATCTTGAGAAAGAGAAACAGAGCTGGGGGAATCAGGCTCCCTGACTTCAGACTATACTATAAAGCTACAGTAATCACGACAGTATGGTACTGGCCCAAAAAAAGAAATATAGATCAATGGAACAGGATAGAAAGCCCAGAGATAAACCCACACACATATGGTCACCTTATTTTTGATAAAGGAGGCAAGAGTATACACTGGAGAAAAGACAGCCTCTTCAGTAAGTGGTGCTGGGAGAACTGGACAGCTACATGTAAAAGATTGAAATTAGAACACTCCTTAACACCATACACAAAAATAAACTCAAAATGGATTAAAGACCTAAATGTAAGGCCAGACAGTATAAAACTCTTAGAGGAAAACATAGGCAGAACACTCTGTGACATAAATCACAGCAAGATCCTTTTTGACCCATCTCCTAGAGAAATGGAAATAAAAACAAAAATAAACAAATGGGACTTAATGAAACCTATAAGCTTTTGCACAGCAAAGGAAACCATAAACAAGACAAAAAGACAACCCTCAGAATGGGAGAAAATATTTTCAAATGAAGCAACTGACAAAGGGTTAATCTCCATAATTTACAGGCAGCTCATGTAGCTCAATATCAAAAAAACACCGCAATCCAAAAATGGGCAGAAGACCTAAATAGACATTTCTCCAAAGAAGATATACAGATTGCCAACAAACACATGAAAGGATGCTCAACATCACTAATCATTAGAGAAACGCAAATCAAAACTACAATGAGGTATCACCTCACACCCGTCAGAATGGCCATCATCAAAAAAATCTACAAACAATAAATGCTGGAGATGGTGTGTAGAAAAGGGAACCCTCTTGCACTGTTGGTGGGAATGTAAATTGATACAGCCACTATGGAGAACAGTATGAAGGTTCCGTAACAAACTAAAAATAGAACTACCATATGACCCAGCAACCCCACTACTGGGCATATACCCTGAGAAAACCATAATTCACAAAGAGTCATGTACCACAGTATTCATTTCAGCTCTATTTACAATAGCCAGGACATGGAAGCAACCTAAGTGTCCATCGACAGATGAATGGATAAAGAAGATGTGGCACATATATACAATAGAATATTACTCAGCCATAAAAGAAACGAAATTGAGTTATTTGTAGTGAGGTGGATGGACCTAGAGTCTGTCATACAGAGTGAAGTAAGTCAGAAAGAGGAAAACAAATACCGTATGCTAACACATATATATGGAATCTAAAAAAAAAATGGTTCTGAAGAACCTAGGGGCAGGACAGAAATAAAGATGCAGATGTAGAGAATGGACTTGAGGACATGGGGAGGGGGAAGGGTAAGCTGAGACGAAGTGAGAGAGTGGCATGGACATATATACACTACCAAATGTAAAATATATAGCTAGTGGGAAGCAGCCATATAGCACAGGGAGATCAGCTCACTGCTTTGTGACCACCTAGAGGGGTGGGAGGGAGATGCAAGAGGGAGGATATATGGGGATATATGTATATGTATAGCTGATTCACTTTGTTATAAAGCAGAAACTAACACACCATTGTAAAGGAATTATACTCCAATAAAGATGTTTAAAAAAAAAAAAAAGCTAGCAGTCAGTGACCTGAGAGAGGACTCTATCACATCTAGAGTCTAAACAAAGCTTATCCTTGGGCCAGTCTTACACCTGCTGGAATGACCAGTGACCTTGGTGGTCACTTTCCATTGTGTTCCACTCTCCATTGTGTTGCTGTCCATAGTGGCTTTCTGGATCCTAGTTATGTCATGCTTAGCCCCTCTTCTCTCACAAGGACCTGTTTATCCTACTTCATTTTCTCAAGTATTCCAAGTCCTTACCCTGTATTTCAACATGTCTTTGCAAAAGAACCCTGTTCTTCAGAAACATCTGTTTGTGTTCCTAGACTTTTTCATGTATGAAATATGGAACTACTTTCTGAATACTTATGGATGCAGGAAACAGATACCTGCCAAATGGATTCAACAGTTAGTCAGTAATGAAAAGCAATAATTATTCTTACATTCTTCATTTTGCTTCACATAATCGTGAAATTCCCATGGCCTTTCCTCACTGCTTAGGATATATGGAAACATTGCAGGCAAGAACTGAAAGAACAGATGTATGTGCCTGGGCTCTCATAAATCCTAGATTAAATGATAGATGTCTTTTATACAAAATAATTTTTGTTTACGTGTTTTTCTTTCTCAGACTGTGTCCTAATAGTTGCTCACCATTACTCTGTTAATTTAACCTTCTTGGGACCTGTGACATCCTGAATTTGGTCATCATATGATGTCAGAATGATATTTATATTTTCTTTACCTCGTGAGCATTTAAATATCTGAATGTAGTCAAACTAGGCTGAATAATAATAGCAGGTTACATTTGTTGAGCGCTTATTATTTGCAGGTACTGTGCTGAGTCCTTTCCATGTATGATTTTCCTTAATCTTCTCAGTATCCCTGTAAAGTAGGTCTTAATTAACCACATCTTACAAAAATGAAAGCTAAGGCCTAGATTCTAAGTATCATGCCCAAGGGTACACAGCTAGTCCCTTGTAGAACTAGAATTCAAACTCACATTGAGTACAAAGCTCTAAATAGGGAATTTTATCTAACTACTCAATTCCTCCTAAACAAATAATTTTCAAAGATATACTTGGAAAATATTAATAAGCTGGAAATAAATTACCAGCTGTCACGATCCTCTCGTAGCTCACAGATTGCACCCTTCTACCATATAAAAACACATCAACAACAAACACTTGGATATGCTCCAGTGTCAATTAAAAGAAATTGCAGAATAGAGAACTCTACGGGAGCATTTCAAATTCAAAATCATGTTTCATTATTGCCCCCACCAATGCCTTTTCCTCCTCCAAACCTGTGTCAGCTAGCGGTTACTTGTTCACTTCTTTTCTTTTCTTTTCTTTTCTTTTCTTTTCTTTTCTTTTCTTCTTTCTTTCTTCTTTCTTTCTTTCCTTTCTTTCCTTTCTTTCCTTTCTTTCCTTTCTTTCCTCCCTTCCTCCCTTCCTCCCTTCCTCCCTTCCTCCCTTCCTTCCTTCCTTCCTTTCTTTCCTTTCTTTCTTTCTTAACTACATTTCAGGTCCTATTTGTCAAACATTTTTGTTTGCCTCTTATGTGACTGAAATGATCAAATGAATCAGTTGCCCTCCACTGGCATGCTGGGGCATTTGGGGATGTACCACAAATGTTTCCTGAGTGTGCTGCCGAATTTTCAGCAATGTGTAAAAGGTATAATGTGTTTGGTTACAGCTAAGGATGCATATGGTCCCTGAGATGTCTGTCAGATGGAATATGGAACACAGAAGGTTCTATACTTTGCTCTGGAGCAGGTTAGGACTTTCTGAGGGGAGGGGAAGAAGTAAAAGCTGGTCAGTGTGTTTTCAAACTGGCTTCAAAGTAACATGGGGGGTTCCTTAGTAAATTCCAGATTTTTGTCACTTGGGGTTTTAAGAAAGCATTTATCTGCAATTATCAGTTATTCTCAAGCGGAGACTCAGTGCTAAAGGTCAACCTCTTGAATCCCGGGATGACTATGGCTGCATTTATAGACTGGGAAATGTTACACTGTGAATGTGATCATGTGGTAATCACTCTAAGTAGTGAAACAAATCCGAAAAGTTCAAGACCTGCTGAAATAGACTGACTTTTTTGCATATAGGCCTGACTTTAGAAAAAATTATCTTCCATCCTTTTCCTTCCAGCGACTTTCTTATCCTTCAGAAAACCAGTGCACTCTTGCTACCCTGGAATTTTCCATGTTACCACTACTCTACCACCCTTGAGTCTGAGCTCCGAAATAGTAATCTTCATTGTCATACTACTTTCTGGTTATGTCTCAGCAACCCAAGCCAATTTAACTGCTTGGAATAATTGACTACCTACCTAATAGTCTGCTAGCATTAGTAATCTAAATGTCTGAGGTCTGTGGGTTTCATAATCAATTCTAATTTGTCACTTAGACAAAATAGTCAAACTGATTTTGCATGCCTACACACTGCCATTGATTAAAAGATGCCTACCCATCCAAGCGACAAAAATGATCAATCCATAAATAACCATGTGTATATCACACACATATATTCAATCATCTACTATTTGGGGGAAAAAACAATCAATCTCTATATTTTTATGAAGAAAGCATGAGTCTTACCTAAATTATTAAATGTTGAATGATTGAATAATATTTTCTCAAATATTAGAAAAGATCCTAAACACTATTTGAAACATCAAAAAATCATGAAGCACATGCTCCACTTTTTTGGTATCACATTTTGACAAACTTATACACCTGCCATCCACCTATTTTCATAGGAGCTTTCACTTTCATTTTTTTAATCAAGTACAGAAACTGCTCTGCAAATGTGAGCCTATATTTGCCTATAAATGTGACATTCCTAGCCAAAAGCATAGATTTATATTTGTAAGGTTCATCTCCAAATCCCACTAGTTGCCCTCAGTGAATGTGCTAATTGCATTTCTTAGCTCTCCATTTTCTTATCTTAGCCTTTGTGGTTTTATGCACATTTTACTAGATGTTACACTTTCTTGTGTTTAGGTTTTATTTGCATGACACCAAAGTGTGAGTCAGTTGGCTCATTGCATTTTGCATACATCGTGCATAATGAATACCAAAGTGAAGATTATCTTTTCACAGAGCAAAACTGAAAACATGTGTTTCTCTGCCAGATCTGCTTTGATGAAAAACAGAGAAACCTAAAATGTTGGGCAGTATATGGTAAAGTAATCTTTCTACAATCCAGTCTTCTGAGCCATGGGAGGCTTTGTTTCTTGCCTTTTTTATGTTATACATACCTCAATATTCTTTAAATTTGACAAGTGACATCTAAGAAAACCCTACTTAAATTCTTTAATCAAAGTGTAGGGTATAACATTTGTGTATGTATGTTTGTGACGTGTGTAGATATGGTTGCCATATGATTTTGCACTTTGATAAAGTATGCTATATATGTTACATTATAATTCAGATTTATTCTTAAAAATATAGAAAAGAGAAACAATCATAAAGGAAGAAAATTGAAATAGGCCCAAATCTTAATAGTGTTAGCACAATTTTTTTTAAACATACCATTTTTCTTATGCCGAATTCTTGTTGGCCTTCTGACTATTCTCGCCTCCTTCCATGTCTTGTTTTCACTCTTTTAAGTTTACAATATGTTTTAATATCTAATATTGCAGATACATCCCTCATTACTTTAAATGGAATTGCACTGCATCTCTGGAATAATTCATGAGAGAACTTTGTGCCACCATCCAATATGGGAAAAAACCCTTCCTGGGGGTTTTCTATTCCTTCAACTTCCCACTTCAGAAAGAAACTCAGCCTGTGCAGGGTTTCTTCTTGGAGAAACACCTGCCATTGTGTTTTTCATTTGTGTGCTGAGTTGCTTGTTGTGGCCCCTGCTCAATGACTTTGCCCTCCCTTCACCAAATTATGGGCTGTTCGGGTTTCCTCAAATTATTTCCCAAGCACCCCACATTTTCTCAAGAAGGAGAACATAAACCTCTTTAATCTGGGTGCCCCTGCATAGCTCTAGCAGAAAGTCCCTGAAGTTTAGGGTCTGGAAATAGTAACCTTCAATCTTTTCAGCATGGATGTAGGTCATGGTTGGCAGAATAATGGTCCCTCAAAGGTGTTCAGGTACCAGGAACCTGTGACTATGTTACCTTGCATGGCAAAAGACACTTTGAAGATCTGATTAAGTTTGGAACCTTGAGATTGGGAAATTAGCCTGGATTATCCAGGTGGCTCCAATTTAATCACATGGGTGCTTAAAAGTAAAGAAGCTGTTGTTACAGAACTCAGGTTCGGCTGCTCACCGCTCAAAAGCCAATAATTCAAGAGGCAAGTGTTGGTAGAAAGGAAAGGTGCTTTAATCAGAAAAGCCAGAAAAGGAATTGAATTCTCTCAGAGTCTCCAGGAAGAAATGCAGCCCTGCCAACATCTTGATTCTAGCTCAGTGAAACCTGTATTAGATTTCTGATTTGCAGAACTGTGGGTAATTAAGTTTATGTTATTTTAAGCCACTTAAGTTTGTGCTAATTTGTTACAGCAGCAATGGAAACTAATACCCAGGTTTCTCCACTTTTTTACTTGTTTGTTTCTTTGTTTGTTTTTATTATTCTGTTGGACATTTCCCTGGGATTGCTGGATAGAAGAGGAGGTGCAAGGGAGTTAGATACCTGTACTCTTTCGCCACAGTACCAAAAAGTTCTGTAGTGGGAGTGTTCAGGAAGGGAGGGAGGGAGGGAAGAAGGAAGGAATGAAGGAAGAAAAAGAAAGGAAAGAAGGAGCGAGGGAGGGAGAAAGGAAGAGAGGGAGGTTGGTTCTTCTAATATTATGGGTACATTCCAGTTTTAAATTTTGCACCCAAGAAATTGAAATTTGCCAAATAACCTTTTTAGTTTTTAGAGAGTCTTAGTCTGATACGTGGCAGCAGAGTGGTCTCTACAATGGTATTTGTATCACTGGCAGAAAACTGGAAGGGTCGTGTTCTACATTATCGTGTATACAGACTTGACTGCTAGTTTTATCAACACTTATAAATGAAAGGATTCCCGAATTCTTTCTTTTACGATATTGAAATATACAGAATTCTGTTTTCCCAGGTTATCAGCTTCAGGAAAAACTTACCTCATACATTACAAAATGAACTTATTTATCTCCCAAGAGCTCCCAAAGAAATAATCTATGACTTTTTATTATAATAAAGAGTTCTACTTAAAAAAAAAAATTCTAAAATGTAATACTTCCTTTCTGTTTAAAAAAAAAAAAAAGTATCCAGAACTTGAGAATAAGAAAAAGAAAGGCTGCATGTCCTTTCAGTGGCATCCAAGGACTATTTAATTCTGTAGGGCAGTGCTCCCCAACCTTTTTGGCACCAGGGACTGGTTTTGTGGAAGACAGTTTTTCCACAGACGTGGGGGGGTGGGGAGGGTTGGTGGTGGTTATGGTTCAGGCGGTAATGCGAGCGATGGGGAGCAATGTGGTGCGATGGGGAGCGACAGATGAAACTTCACTCGCTCATCCACCTGCCGCTCACCTCCTGCTGGGCGGCCCAGTTCCTAACCTTGCAGCCTGGAGGTTGGGGACCCCTGCTGTAGGGGATATACTTTTGTTGCACTTACTATCGACTATTGATTAAGGCCCAGCTTTGTAAGTTAACGTGAAATTGTATATTTTTGTCCGATAGAGATGCAAATCACTTCTTTACAGTAGAAAAGGTAGCCACAAAGATTATGTTTTATTGTTCTATAGGACATTCATCAGTTTTGTCTCTAACTTATCCAACTTATTTCACTTACTTCGGAGCTCCTTTCCTTACTGATGATGTAAACTGCTGTTCATAAAATTCACCACTTAATCAGCTTACTGTTCTGCTGTTTTACTCTTTAATGGGTTAAAAAATCTTTTACATGTGTTCATTTTATATGTGTATGAGTCATGTTTTTAAATTTTTGAAAATTATATGTTGGCATTCCAGAATATTTTAGCCATGTGTATGTGTGTATATGTGTGTGCATGAAATGACTAATGATGTCATTTAAGCAATATTAATAAAGGGATTCTATGTTGGTCTTAATTATATATGTAATTATGTGTGTGTGTATATATATGTACATACATATATATGTTAGAAATATTAAGAAATATTAGAGAAAGTCTAGACAATACTTAATGTCTGAAATTCAGTTGCCAAAAAACTGCTAAACATAATAAATTACGTAATTATATACTATTTCTTATTCTGGGATAAAAATATTTATAGAAATATTTTTGAAAAACTAAAATGTAGAATCTAGCTTTTGAGTTTGGGGTCTGAGAAAATTACTTCTTGTTCTCTTTTACCCTCCATATAGAGTATATGCAATAATGTTTCATCAATTTTTAATTTATAATTTAAACACTAAGCAATGAAGAGATTTACATAAAAGATTTTATAACTAGTCATTTGCAGGGTAAAAATGTGGTTTCTTATTATTTCTAGCTCTTAAAATGTTAATGTAATACGTAGTTGTGTAATTTTACAGGACAGTTTAATTCCCTTGAAAATACGGAGCTCAGTGAAGAGTCCAAATTAAAAAGAAATTAATATGTTTTAAATATAAAGTTATATTTCTGGTCTTCTGAGTTCTCTTATATGTTGGCCTGGTGAAAATTTTACTTAAAGGAAGTTACCAACAAACAATCCTAGTTGGGGATTTTTCACATTACCAGAAAATAAAAATGCTTTTAGAATGGGTATCCCATATTTGTTTCATTATTTTAATTACCATCAAATATCACAATAATCAAAATTCTGTTGGCATGGAAACTAGTAGAAGCATATCCTTCAAATACACTAGTTGTTTCCCAGCTTTTTCTATGTAGATTAAAAATCTTCATCATTTGCTCTGTCCAGAATCTTTCTAGTTTGGGACCAGATGCTAGTTAAAAGGTGAAGTTAATCCATATATGTGAAAAGTTTACTTGGTAAGTTTTAATAATAGATAATATTTGAACTTCAAATTTGATACCCATTTTATAGAAGCAAGAGTTATGTTGAAATTATAAAAACAGATTATGGCTATAATAACAAATTTGGAAAACCTAAGGTTCTTGGCCTGCACTGTCCAAAATACTAAACCCTAGTCAACATGTAATATTTGTACATAAGATTAAGTTAATTAAAATTAAATAAAATGTAAAATGCAGTCCTTTATTATACTAGCCACGTTTCTAGTGCTCAGTATCTTCATGTCGTTGGTGGTTCTTGTATTGGACAGGGCAGATATAGAACATTTCCATCACTGCAGAAAATTCTACTTGACAGCGCTGTTCTAGATTTCTGTCATGTCGGTCGTACTTCTTCCTCTTTTCAAATATTAAAGATAAATTTGATCTTATCCAGAGCTTAAGCAATATTAGATTGGACAGATATCATACAAGAGAGCAAGCTCAACACCCTTAATTCATGGAGCAGAGAATTTCAGTATGCTTCACATTTACCTATATTTTAAGTACGTAAAACATTCTCTACTTATTCTTTAGATTAAGATGTGTAGAGGGGGCTTCCCTGGTGGCGCAGTGGTTGAGAATCTGCCTGCCAATGCAGGGGACACGGGTTCGAGCCCTGGTCTGGGAAGATCCCACATGCCACGGAGCAACTGGGCCTGTGAGCCACAACTACTGAGCCTGCGCGTCTGAAGCCTGTGCTCCGCAACAAGAGAGGCCGCGACAGTGAGAGGCCCGCGCACCGCGATGAAGAGTGGCCCCCGCTTGCCACAACTAGAGAAAGCCCTTGCACAGAAACGAAGACCCAACACAGCCAAAAATAAATAAATAAATAAATAAATAAATAAAATTAAAAAAAAAAAAAAAAAGATGTGTAGAATGTGCTTTATTCATCCTTAAGATTTCTTAAAATTGTTTTGATTTTGAGTGAGAATTATTTATAATATTAATGATATTAGAAAATAAATGGTATTTTATCAATTCACAATTCACTACTCTTGACTAAAGCCCAATAAAAATCAGAATATGGATAATTTTATCTCATGATGCTTTGTTTTGCAGACTGCAAAGCTATTTACTAATTTTCTTTAATACGTCTGTGATTTCCATTTCTTGGGCCAAATTCAGTAGTCATTACTCATATAATTCAGCAAGAATGAAAGTTGAAATCAGTGATGGTTCCAGGCATCTTTTTTCCTATTCATTCTAATCATAGGCCGATGATTCATACTGATAGTAATAATGATTGCTTTAAAATAATTTAATTTAAATAATTTCTGATACTGTAAAATAAGGGTAAAATGGAATATCTACTATTTTACACTTAGGGATTTTACATGACATTGATCACTTCTTAATATTAATCCTGTGTTTTAATCTTTCTGTAGATCAAATTATATTTTTGTTCAACTTAATAGAAAGAATGTATTTAGAAATGCTACAGAATCCTGAAGGAAACCTCCTTTTATAAAGATTTATAAAGTTATTATTTAGAATTTTAATAACAGGGATTTGCACTAAAATTAATACAGCTTGGTAAACTCTGGAAAACTGTTTATATGTTTTCAGTTTTCAAGCAGTCAAAGGAAACCTCTGTGCCATTTTATTGAGAAAAACATGAGAAGAGAGGAATATTACTGATATCCTGCTTCTCCCAGGATCTAGATAACCCAACATTATATGTGAAGAAAGAGTTAACTTGAGTCTTGAGCTAGAGATTCTGATGATTTAAATGTTATTTTAGCAGACAAGATAGATGGTAAAATGACAATAAATTATATTTAAATATTGTATATGTGTATGTGTGTTTAATGCAATCTCCTATATAAAAAGAGCCTGATTGAGTAATTTTAAAACCAAATATTAGCAATAGGGGAAACATTTAACCTAAACTAAAATTAAAATATGTGTTTTTCATTAAATTATATTGATATAAATAAAAGCACTTTCATTCAAATCACTGATGTAACAGTGAAAGTTTCATAATCTTGCTTAATCACAGCAATCACAAAGTTCTGAGCCTGAGAAAATGATTATATCTCTTGTAGAACACATGAAATGCACATAATCTTGAGTTAAAAGCACTCTAATTTCCAACCGTGTATTTAAAACAAAACAAAGTGCTGGCATGAAAGAATGGTTAACTATCAGAAGATTTATCAATGTAATTAAGTGCATTAACGGATCAAGGAGAAAAATTGTGTTCGTATTTCATAAGATGCAGAAAAAAGGATTTGATGTAATAGATATTCAACTATGATTTTAAAAATAAAATCAAGAAAACAAGAAATAGAAGAAAATTGCCCTAACCTTATAAAGTATATTTAGCAAAAACCTATAATAAACTCCATAGTAAACAGTAAAATTTTAGAAGCAGTCCTATCAAAGTCAAGAGGAAGAGAACTATGACTGTTAGGTCCAGTACAATATGTATTGTACCGGAGGTTCTTACAATAAGACAAGATAAGGAGAAAAAAAGTATAAAAAAAAATAAAAGAGGCAAAAATTTTGTGTTCAGGCAACATGATTGAATGAAGAAAAAAATCAAAAGGCGTTCATAAACTTCTATTAATAAGAGAGGACAATAATGTTCTTGGATGCAAGACCAACTTTCAAAAATTAATAGCTTTCCAGTACACAAGTAGAAACTAATTAGAAAATATAATAGTAACAACAATCAAAAGGAACCTACCAGAAGATGAGCAAGACATTTGTTGAGAAAATTGCACCCATTGTTGAAGGACATAAAAGAAGGTCTGACTAAATGTCAAGATGCACTAAGTTCACTAATGGGGTGACTCCATATTGAAATTAAGTTAATTCTACACTAACTCATATAGAAATGTAATGCAATAAAATAAAAATCCCACAGAATTCTATATGCAACCAGGTAAATTGAGTCTAAAATTCATATGAAAGACTAAAGTTCCAAGAATTGGCCAAACAATTTTGTGGAAAATGAAAAGAGAAAACTTGCTTTGCCAGACATCAAGATCTATAATAAAAGTATAATAAAGAAAACAGCGTGTATTATTTATCAGGGCAAAGTGGACAAATAATCTAATGAGCCAGATAGAAAGCCCAGAAAGGCACATGCACGTGCAGAAGTTTGACACATGACCAAGTTAATAACTGATGATCATACAGGAGAAAAAAATATGTACTCATCTCATAGCATATCAAAAATAAATTGCCAGTGCATTAAAACTAAACTTTTTTGCAGCAAAAGCTAAAACTTTTAGAAGCCATCAAGATAAGAAAGAATTTCTTAAGACAGGAAGACCACAACCATAACAGAAAATGTTTGCACATTTATCTATATTCAAATTTTAATAAAAGTAAGCCACATTATGGAGATATATTGTAAGACAACCTGCAGTATGGGAGAAGATATTAAAATGTGACTTTTGATAAAGTTAAGTGCCTAGAATCCATAAAAAGTTCTTCCAAATCAGTAAGTTAACAGCAAATGACTGAATGGCCTGTAAATATACAAAAAGATGCTCAGCCTCACCAGTAATCAACAAAATGCACATTAATACAATGAAATACCATTTTATAACCATGAAATTGGCAACATTTAAGAAGCTTTACAATACCAAGTTTTGTCAAAGATTAAGGAAGAGAGTGAACTCTGCTATACTGCTTGGGAAATGTAAATTAGTTAAAATCACTTTGGGGAGCAATTTACAAATATCTAATAAATGTGAAGACGTACATACATTGTAATCCAATAATTCTACTTCTAGGGATATAGAGCTCTCTCAGTATGTGGAAACTCTCCCTTATGCACATAGGGAGAAATAAGTAAGGATAATTGTTAAGGTATTATTCATAATATTTAAAACTTAGAAACAACTTTGACATCCATCAATAGTTAAATAAATAAACAAATTGTATGTTTATACCAAGGAATACTATTGAGCAATAAAATTAATGATTTGGAAGTAAATGCATAAACATGACTACAACTCAGAAAAATTATTTTTAAGTAAAATTTTTCAAAATTTTAAGGTTCTTCAAGGAAGAGTTTTCAGACTCTTTAACAAAAATGAAAGAAAAAGGCTTGTAATTCCTCCCCTACAGTAGGCAACAGCAGGCTGAAACTTGGAAGTGGCTCCCTTTTAGAGAGAACACATGCTTTCACGTTCACCTTGGTCCCCATCCTCCCCTTCTGTATCTCCAAAATGAAGGCCAAATATCAGTTGCTATTTTATATCATTTTGGTAGAGTTTTTCTTAGAATATACAAGTGTTTTTCTTTATCCGTGCCTCCATCAAAAGATATATGGAGAAGGCTTTTGATATAAAGTTTTAAAACACAAAAACTAACACAACATATTATCTGTAAACATTTACACAAATTATTATATTACACAAATGGTAAAATTGTTGAAAACATGGATAGGAAAGATATATATCTTAAGGAAGTTGTTTATTTCTGGAGGAGGAGGGAGTGAATTTGATTAGAGTGGACTAAAACCTTACCTGAACATTTGATTAAATGTAGAAGATCAGCAAATCTGGCCAAACATTGACATTAGTTAAATGTAGATGATGGATATACAGGTGTTCATGATACTGTTCTTGTTTGTACATTTTGAATTAGTGTGAAATGGTTAAACAATAATTTAAAAAGCATTCTGTGCAAACAGAAAAATAGGAGAGAAATAGCAGGTTTTTGAAAAGATCAATAAAGTTGACAAATCTCTAGCAAGACTGTCAAAAGAGAAAGACAGAGGGAGAGAAAGAGACAGAAGACTGAAATTACCAACATCTGGAATGAAATAGGGACTATCACTGTGGACCCCCCAGATATCAAAAAAAATAATAAGGAAATACTGCAAACAAGTCTCCACACATACATTTGACCACTTAGACAAAATTGACCAACTCCTTAAATAACACAAACAGCTACAACTCATCCAATATACAGCAGATTGTCTGAATAGGCATGTAACTATTAAGGAAATTGAATTTATAGTTTTATAAGTCCCCCAAAAAGAAATCCCCATGCCCAGATAGTTTTGCCGAGAAATTCTACCAAACATTTAAAGAAGTAACACCAATTCGACACAATCTCTTCCAAAAAATAGAAGAGAAGGAAGTATTTCCTAACTCATTTTTTGAATCTTATCTAACCTGATACCAAAACCAGCTAAAGAGAGTACAACGAAAACAAAAACAAAACCTGTAGATCAATATCCTTCATGATTATAGATATAAAGCTATAAAACTCCTAGAAGATAACATAGGAGAAAACCTAGATAACTTTCGGTATGGCAATGCCTTTTTAGATACAACACCAAAGACATGATCTATAAAAGAAATAATTGATAAGCTGGACTTCGTTAAAATAAAAAAAATTCTGTTCTATGAAGGAGTCTGTCAAGATAGTAAGAAGACAAGCCACAGACTAGGAGAAAATATTTGCAGAAAACCTACCTGATAAAGGACTGTTACTCAAAATACACAAAGAACTCTTAAAACTCAACAATAAGAAAGCAAATGACCCAATTAAAAAATGGGCCAAAGACCTTAACAGACACCTCATCAAAGAAGAAATACAGATGGCAAATAAGCATATGAAAAGATGTTCCACATCAAATGTCATCAGGGAAATGCAAATTAAAACAACAATGAGATACCACTACACACCTATTAGAATGGCCAAAATCTGGAACACTGACAACAGCAAATGCTTGAGAAGATGTGGAGCCAGAAATGTCATGCATTGTTGGTAAAAATGCAAAATGGTACAGCCATTTTGGAAGACAGTTTGTCAGTTTCTTATAAAACTAAACATACTCTTGCCATGTGATCCAGCTCTCACATTTTCTAGTATTTATCCAAAGGAGTAGAAAATGTGTGTGCACACAAAAACCTACACACAAGACTTCCCTGGTGGCGCAGTGGTTAAGAATATGCCTGCCAATGCAGGGAACATGGGTTCGAGCCCTGGTCTGGGAAGATCGCACATGCCGCGGAGCAACTAAGCCCGTGCACCACAACTACTGAGCCTGTGCTCTAGAGCCCGCAAGCCACAACTACTGAGCCTGTGTGCCTAAAGCCTGTGCTCCACATCAAGAGAAGCCACCGCAATGAGAAGCCTGCACACCACAGCGAAGAGTAGCTCCCGCTCGCCACAACTAGAGGAAGCCTGCGTGCAGCAATGAAGACCCAGTGCAGCCATACATACATACATACATATATACATAAATAAATAAATAAATAAATTTTGAAAACCTACACACAGACGTTTATAGCAGCTTTATTCATAATTGCCAAAACTTGGAAACAACTAAGATGTCCTTCAGTAGGTGGATGGATAAATAAACTATGGTACATCCAGACAATGGAATATTATTCCACACTCAAAGGAAGTAAGCATCAAGTCATGAAAGACATGGAGGAATCTTTAGTGCATACTACTAAGTGAAAGAAGCTAATCTGAAAAGGCTACACACTGTGTAATTCCAACTATATGACATTCTGGAAATGGCAAAACTATGGAAACAGTAAAAAGATCATTGGTTGCTAGAGGTTACGGGAAAAATGTGGAGCACAGAAGATTTTATGGCAGTGAAAATACTCTGTGAGATTCTATAGTGGTAGATACATGTCATTATACATTTGTTTAAACACATAGAATGTACAACACCCAGAGTGAACTGTAATATAAAGTACAGACTTAGGGTAATTATGATGTGTCAAGGTAGTTTCCTCAGTTGTAACAAATGTACCATTCTGGTGGGGGAAGCTGATAATGAGGGAGGCTGTGCATTGGCGGGGTGGGGGAGGCAGACACAATATGGGATATATGTATACCTTTCTCAGTTTTGCTGTGAACCTAAAACTGCTCTAAAAAATTGTCTTTTGAAAAACTTAGTACAATGCCCCAGCTTTGAATAAATATTTGAACTCAAACATATTCTAACTTAAAGCAGCTCCTCCTTGCTTGTCATCCAATTGCAAACTCCTTAGGCTGGCCTTTAAGACTGTCAGTAATATGAATCTGGCTTACCTACCACTGCTTTCCCATACATCCAGCCCTTAATGTCCACCCCAGCTGCGCTACTGATCTTGTTACCGAGTCCAAGCTTGTACTGCTCACCGAACGACAGGCCAGTAAATCGAGAGACGAGGTATTGGGGCAAGGAATAGCAACTTTATTCAGAAAGCCAGCAGAAAGAGAAGATGGTGGGCTAGGGTCCCAAAGAACCTTCTTACACAAGTTAGAATCCAGACTTCTTTTATATTAAAAGGGGAAGGGTGTGGTTGGTTGTTGCTAACTTTTTGGTGTCAGAAGGCTTTGTTCTTGCAGCTGTCAGGGTAGGTCAGATCACAGTATTCCTGTAAACCTCCAGCAAGACGACTGTTATTCTCTGTTCTGCAACTTTATCTCTGTACAAATGGGAAAGTGTTATACCTTTAAAAGCAGAGCCTTGAGAATGGGCTATCCTGTATATTTCAGACTATAGTCTACTTTCTTAACCTGTAGCAGAAGCAAGAGCGTATAAAGGTTAAAGTACAAGAAACAGATCCAATATGGAGTCAGATTTGTTCTTCCCTATTACATGCTCACAGTTCCTGCCTCTGTGCTTTGCCCAGTGGAACTCCCTCCACTAGGACCCTAGTTCCCCATCATCTCTACCTGTCAAGTGTTTGTCCATTCTTCACCTGGTTCTTTCTCTCTGAGGTATTTCTCTCCTTATAAACTAAAAGTTGTCACCCCTTTCTCTAAAATCACTCCCACCACCACTGAACCTCTTTTATGGCACCAAGAGATTAGACACCCCTATGTGTGATTGTGTGCGTGTTCAGCTGATATTTGTCCATTTTTTATCTCCTCACAGATTTCCTGGCACAGAGTGAGTGAGCAATAAATAAATTTATTAAATTAAGTAGCTTTTTTTTTTTAACTGTTTAATGCATGATTTTTTATTCTGGATCATCATTTCCTACAGAGAAATAACAGTTTATTGGACTTTTTAAAAGGACTTAAAATATGGCATTGCAAATGGTATGGAAATGCTGCAATGTAAAAATAGTCACCTATTTCATACAACTGTAATGAACATAGCAAAAGGAGGTGCCCAGCTTTATATCATCTGGAATATTTTCATAAAATTAAAACATTTAAGAAATACTTGGTGACAGATTTGGAATGCTAATCCTTGGCAATGTTAAGTATAATTTTTCTTGGGTAATATGACGGAAAATACAAATAAAATAGTTTGCTGTGACTACTAACCTAGAGTGATTTTATGTGTTAGATAACAGAAGTAAATCAGTATATCTGTTATCTGCATTATCTCTATATGATTGTCATCATTCGTGTCAGTTACTCTGCTCTATTTATTTGGCTTCTCTCTGTAAAGTAGATCAGTCAATTGTTGTTTTATTGGAACAATGCACATGCTATATATGGTTTGCTCATCATATAGCACAGAGTTAATTAAGATTTAAAATAAAAATATTTCTTTCACTTTATAGATACTCCAATTACCAGTCACTCATTATAAGTTATAATAATATTTAGATACACTCAAGCATGTACATTATTGAGAACAAGATATTTATCTATTATATTCAGTAATACAATATTTTAATCACCTAGAAAGCTTATAGTCTTACTTTATTTCTCATTAGTACTTTAATTTTATAAGTTAACATAACAGTATAAATATTAGAACAGTGTGGATCCTCTTGGTCAGGAATGTTAAGGAATATTATAACATTTTATTTTTGGAGAAGGGTTCTTCAGGTTATATGGAAGGATCCAGAAGTGTTACCATCTGAATTGTTACTAAAAATACATCCACAGCTCTGGGAATTAATGCCTAGTAAACAGAAGGTACCCCTAGTTGTCAGGGTAATTGGCTTTACTTTAGTGTGCCTGAGATGTCTTAGTTACTTTCAACGGTCTGTCTGAGTAAAATGCTTGTTATTTTTTTTAAAACTGGCACCAAGTAAAGCCAACATAACATTAAGTTCTACCTTATTAACATCAACAGTTTAAGTGTTTCTCAGAGCAACAGTGCCACTATGAAATCTAACTTATTAGGCTTGAATCCTTCTCTCCTATCCAAATGCTTCATTCAATCATTCATTCATTCATGTAACAGATATTTATTATTATTATATCTAATATATCCCAGGCACTGTGATATAGAAAGGTACTAGTATTTAAGAAATTCAGTCTAGTGGGGGATCTATATTAACAGAAAAATTATAATACAATATGGTACGTATAACTCATTAAACCATTCAACAAAATTATATTGAACACTCACCATGTATGCCTGGTAGTGGGTATTCAAAGAACTACAAGTAACATCACAAGTAAACACACACGGTCATTGTCTTTAGGGAGTTTGTAGTCTAGAAAGTTCTTTAACAAATAAATAGAAGACAAAATTGATAGTTATTGGTAGTTATCAATAGCTGGGTTATATAATCGATAAGTGAGGGTTTAAAGTTGAAGAACACACAAACAATTGCTTTCAGGGTTCTAACATGGGTTTGTTTATTTGGTTATTCATTTATTTATATTTAATACATGCTAGGCTCCGTTATAAGCACTTATTAATTCATTGAACCCTCGATAACAACCCTACCACTATTTTGTCCCTATCTGTGAATGAGAGGTCAAGTAACTTCCCCAAGGTCACAGAGCTATTAAGTGTTAATACTGGAACTCCACCCAGGCAATCTGGCTCATGAATCCATATTTCTAACCACTAATCTAGGCTGCCTTTCACAAGTCACAGGTGACAATAGGCATGTCCCATGGCCTGTTGCCATGGAAAATAAAAAAGCATAGCTCTGATGGGGAAGATGTCGGTTTGAGATATTTAGAGAACGTAAGTATCGGTAGGTGGCTTGCTGGATGTGAGTCTTAAATTTAAGAAACAGGGATGGGCTAAAGACAGAGATTCAATAGTTGCCAATTTATAGAAATTAGTGAAAGCCTTAAAAGTAGGTGAGCTCACTTAGTGGTGATCCACAGACCATTTGGGGTCTATGTTGAAACTTAGCAGGTCTTAGCAAAGTAGAGAAATAAGGATTGTTGAAGGCTGTAGTACCTGTGATGGTTAGTATTATGTGTCAACTGGACTGGGCTGAGGGATGCCCCCAGATAGCTGGTTATTGACAGGACATGGAAAATTAAGTAAACAAAATAAATACAGTTATTAATCTCATAGAAAATACAGTTGTTATGCAGCAAATGTAGTCATAGTATATTACATGGTCCAGCTTTTAAAGATGCAATAATGTAAATAATGCATATTTTATAACCAAAATTACTGTATAACCATATTGATGGGATGGGGATAGAAAATGTGTGTTGAAGAGGGAAGGGTTATGGGACAGAAGGGTAAAAGAGCACTAAATTTTTATCTTCCAGATTGTCAAGTCAATAGACAGTGCCTAAAACTCAAAATAAGAACTGACACATTTTATTTAGAAATATAGAGATAAGTACAAATAATCAGTTAAGAATTGAGTGTGAAAGTTTCCAGTAAGGAAGAAAGAAGGCTTGGGGACTACTGTTTTTCATAACAGAATCTGTGGTGCCATTGAATTCTACTTAACTGTGTATACATGTAATTTTTGTTTTAAAGCTAAGTAATATGTAAACTTGAAGAAGGAAAACACAATGAAAGCCATAGATAGCAGAATTTGTATTGGCAAATATCGAAATAGTAAGCTCCTGGAAGATGGGGTTGAAAAATTCCACCAGAGACAGAAAGTTCTAATATCTGGAAAATAGGAGTTTCCAGAGAAGAGGGGAAAAAAATAAAGATTAAAAAAGATGGAATGGATTCTTAGGATGACAAAAATAATAGATAACAAGTGTCCTGTTCCTGACTCATTATAGTGAAATTCAGGATTATCAAAGACAAAGAAAAATTTCTAAAAGCTTCCAAAGAGAAAGAGCAGATCACTCATCAAGAAAAGAATGTTAATCAGATTGACATCTGACTCCCCAACAAAACCCCTGGAAATAAGACAATGGAGGAATATTTTCAAAATATAGAAGAAAAAGAACTCTGATTTTAGAATATATCTTCCTAGACTGTCATTTAAATGTAAAAGTGAAATTAAGACATTCTCATGCATTCAAGGTATCAGAGGTTTTGTGTAACAGTGATCCTCTAAAAATACTCTTTGAGGAAGTACTACAATAAAAAGTAGAATACTACTAGAAATATGAAGAGAATTGGTGAACAAGTAACTTAGTAATGTTATTGTGGCATGGAATAGCAAGAACCAAAATTAAAAAGAAAAAGCAAGCAAGAAAAAAAATAGAAGTCAAAAAAAGAGAAAAAGGAAATCCATTTCAACACAAAACTGACATTCTGGAACTTATATGCTACCAATACAGTAGCAGAACCAAAAGGTGGAGAGGTGAAAAGGTATCAAATATTTATCCTATGTGAAGGAATATATAGATACTGGTAAATTCATAAAATTGGCAAGAAAAATTCACCTTATGTGTGCCTTAAAATGTTAGTGACAACAATAGAAAAAGAGAAATAAATATGTATATTGCATTTTAATCAGTGAAGAATTTGGTTTATCTAATGCAAAACAGGAAAGAATGAAAAACAAAAATGTGTACAGTAAAGAGAAAATATAAAATAAGATAGAATTTTAAAAATCTCAATATAGAAACAAGTATAATAACTATAAATAAATTCAAATCTCCAGTGAAAAGCCAGAGATGATCAGATTAGATTTAAAAAGCAGTATCCAGCAATACCTTGTCAGAGTAATGCAAGATAAACTTATAAATTCTATGGTACTTTTTACAAACAGCAAATAGAAAGCATACCCTTTTCAATAACACCCAACACTCTACACTACAGAGGATTAAAGAATTTACAAGACCTCTTGAAGAAAATTGCAAAACTCAATCGAAAAACTTCAAAACTCAATCAAAAAATATAAAATTCTAAGTGAAAAGATACCCTGTGCTTGTGTAAAGGATGACTTAATATTATTAAGATGTCTTTTCTCCACAAATGTGTAAAAGCAATGCAATCACAATTAAAATCTAGCCAGAATTTTTCGGAAGGATACAACATGTTTATTATAAAACCAAAATAACAGATTACAGATCAGTGAATAACTAGGTTAACTTTTTAAAAAAAAATCTGCAAAACTGGGAAGAGAGGTTTGGCATCTAGCCTACCAACATTCAAACATACTGATAGTCTTAAAAGAGAGAACAGAAGCATAATCTTCATTTTTTTTCTTTTCTTTCTTTTTTATACATCTTTATTGGAGTATAATTGCTTCACAATGCTGTGTTGGTTTCTGTTGTACAACAAAGTGAATCAGCCACATGCATACATATATCCCCATACCCTCTCCCTCTTGAGCCTCCCTCCCACCCTCCCTAGCCCACCCTTCTAGGTCGTCGCAAAGAAGCATAATCTTTAAGTAAAAGCATATAAATTAATGGGTTTGAATGCACCAAAATAAGGATATTTGTTTAAAAAAAGAATATCCTAGACAAAGCTAATGAACAATGACACTATAGGAGAAGAACTTTACAACACCTAAAACTGACAAAGGAATGATATACAGTGGGGGTTAGGAGGAACTAATACTTCAGGAAAATAAGAAAAAGAGAAGAAACCCAAACTTGATAAACACGCATTTAGGAAAGGAGGAAGCACAAATGTTAAATAATTATAAAGAAATACTGAATTTCAATTTGTAATGAGACTAAAGTAAACAAATGGATCCCACTTTAAACCTTAAAAGACTGAAAAATATTAGAAAATGGGCAAGGATATGGGGAAACAGAAACCACCATGGTTCAACTGGTGCTTCCTAGAGTAGTGTAGCTACTCTGGAGAGCAATGTGGCAGTTATTAGTAATATTAAAGAAAAGTACACCCTACGCCCAGCAACGCTTCTACTGGAATTTCCTCTCCAGAGAAATTCTCAACTAGGGTACATGCCAGAGTATGCATATTGCAGGGGGACTTGAGGGCATCTAGCCGTCCCTCACTGAGGGGAAATGGGCAGGGTAAAGGGGGTGGATGCGTACTATGGAATATTATTCAGGTTAGAAGTGTTAAGCTTCTTAAGATGTGCCCTAAGAACAAAGATGTATCTTGAAAACATAGTGTAGAAAAAAGTGAAAACCAAAATGGGATCTATGATGAAATTAACTTTATGTAAATTTAAAATATATGCAAAAATTTACTATATATTTTATATATTAAAATCATTGTCCATACAGGGGAGAGCAACTGAAGGATAATAACATGAGAAGAAATATGTTAACAAAACAAGAGAGGGGTCTTGTGGGACAGTGCTGATACCAGGCCATGAACTGAAAAGAACAACTCCACGCTCTTTAGCTGAGAAGGAAGGAAAGGGAAGAAGGAGGGAGGAAGAGAGAGAAAAGAAAAAGTAAAAATTTAAAAATACAGACCTTTAAATATCTATCATTTTCTAATTAAGTTAGTCCAGTTATTATCAATTTATAACATAACTTGTGCATAAATTTGTTTTCTCTCTTAAATCTATGGAGTTCCCAGAACATCCACGTTCTGCCATATGACAGTCATTCTACACTGTCCTGTTTTGATCCAAACAAGGGGGCAAAAACCTAACAATAGACTGCGGACATTTCCCTCCCAGGCCCCAGGACTCGGGCTGCCACTTATGTGAAGTCCAGCAACCTTGAAGCGAATGTGTTGAGAGTGCCCCAAACAATGAGCCTCTGGACTGATTGAAGTGGTAGAATCTCTGATCTTTGGGGGTATCACCGTACTTCTATCTTACTACTAAACAAGGCAGTAGTTTCCTAAAATACGCTTTTGTTCAAAACCTTAATTCTTAATTCCTTCATGAGACTATCTTTTTGGATTCCAGCAGTATAAAATGTTGCCAACACCCTTAAGGTAATAAACTGTGTTCAATAATCATTATTTCAGGGAACGCTTTGATGATGGAGATTTTAGATTCCAAAGTAAGTGGTGTGACTTCATGAAGAGATTTCCAGTCTCAGACAAGAGCTAGTGTGGAGCATTTAAAATAAGGAATAGAGACAGGAAAATTCCAGAAAGCCAGGGAAATTTTTGAAAGTGACGGTAAGCAGGCAATAAGGTGAACATTGGCAGAAAGTGGTAAATGCAGTGAGAAGACAGGAAAAGATAAGCATTAGGAAATAATAACAACAACAAAAATAGAATAGGGAAATGGAAAACCAGTCAAATATTTGCTTAGGTGAATGTTGTACTCATTCATCCAACATTTATTGATTGCCCACTCTGTGACTGTCTCTGTGGGAAAACAGCTGTGAATAAAACGTTACCTCAGAACTAACACTCTAAAGTGGAAGACAGGTTAAAAAATAATGAAGATACAATATGTTAGGCACTGTAATAAGGGTATAAAAATGCTGTGGGAAGACAATGGAGAGAGTAATTAATTCTTACCACAGGGATTAAGAAAAGATTCACAGGATGGCATTTGACCCCCAATCAAGAATAAAGAGCAAAGATTGAGGATAATCACTGAGTAAATAATATATTCTTGTAATTTATTAGTATTTTATACTTACCAAAGACTCCTTATTCTAGAATGATCTCTGCCTGGTATGAATATGAAAATTATTTTTAAAAAAACAATTCTTGTGGGCTAACACTTTGATTGTTTTGATGGAAGCACAGTTTTGAAAGATGACTTTCACAATATAATTCTTATCAAGGTGTTTGCCAAGATTTTCCCTAAATTGGCCTAAAAATCACTCACTTCTCTTTTATGAATTAAAAAATGTATTCTTTTCAAAAATAAGATTAGTTTTATTTGAATTTAACAACTTCTAGAGCATGACTCTGATCAATCCAGCATAATTTTAATTAATGCAATTTGCATATAAAATGAATAACACCATAGTATTATCTCAGTTTAGCTTTGAAGATAATAGAGTAATTTATCAAAATACTAAATGATAAAGAAGTTATCATATAGGTTAATGCCTAGCCCAGTGCTTGGCAGGCCATAAATGTTTACTGATTAAATAAATAAACTATAATATATCAACATGAACAAGTTAATCATTTTAAATGAATTTACTAAATTAATTGAGAATGAGATTGGTCAAACTACTTACTGAAATGAATTGGCCATTTGTCTGAGTAACTCAAATATCTAGTCAGATCCTGTAGTCAAAACAATTTTCCACGTAGATGAAGATTTAGTCTCCATCTCCATGTAGAAAATAAGCACTGACAATAATGAACATTAATGGAGTCTTCAGTGCAGGAAGAAGGAAAGGTCAAATCCTTTCTAAAAAACAGCAGTCTTTGGTTCTCAAGTCCTCATCGGTTCTTTACTGGTTTAAAACCTATTGAATTTACGTCATCCAACTTAGATGTAAATAACAGTAGTAGGCAATATGCTGAATTTTCCCCATGATAAGAGAAAAACAAAAGAAAAATACACAAGAGTTCTTGGGAAAACAAAACTAACACAGAACAGAAAGTATAATATATGAGGATGATGAAAGATGCTAGCATATCTCTTTGTATAATTCAATGCCTGTTTTCATTACAAAAGAAGATATTATGACAAATTCAGAACTCCCTTTGAAATCAAAACCTAAATGCTTCAACCGGAACTTAAAAATTTGTTGTTCCAAGTTCCTTTTAGAGACAGAAAATTGAGTCCTAAGCTGTCATTTGTTTCCAAATTGTATTTCAGTTTCCCAGAAGACAAAGGAAAAAGGAAAAAAAAAGCCATTTTGCAGAAACCATGGCATTTTGAATAGTTTGATTTTGCTGTTGTTTACAATGAAAGATTGTTTAAAAGATAACACAAGTATGGAGAGGAGACCGAGAATTGAAAGTCACCTGTCTTAATACTATCCTCATATAAGATAGTCCCTTCAGAACGCAGAAATATAACATAACAATATACATGTTTGGTGACAGGGACCATAGTTCCTTCTGAACTTTAGTAATAGAGGTTTGTTTCATCAGTGATTTCAAAACTGTCTGAATGTTTTGAAATTTTAGAAATAGATTTGTAACAAATATTTACATATATATTTTGGTTGATCATGGTACTCAAGGGTTGGAGAAGGAGGGAGTGGAATTTTATTCTTTGTTCTGACGAGAATCAGATACACGACCCACACAAAGCAGGTCAGTCAAATTTCCACAGTGCCATATTAGCTACTTTCCCATAGATGCAGGTTAAGGATTGTAAGGCTCTTGGTGCAAGCAACAGAACCAACTGGCTGTCAGGAGTGAAAAGGGAATTATTAGAAAAATACAAAGTCTGCAAATTGGAGGGACTTGTTCTGGACAATGTGTGAGACCCAAAGGGATTCTGGAAGTTAGGCAGCATGGATTTTCTGGCCAAGATACTACCACTGCACACAACAATTGGACACTCATTGCTACAGCTCACCACACCTTCATTCAAAGCTCTAGAATGCTTAGTTCTGTCTGCCAAGAGGTGGGGAGAGAGAGGAATTTTCCCATTCAGGCTCCGTAACAGAAGTGGGGCACCAGATCCCACTGATACTACACCCAATTACAGTCTTCCTAAAAAGAAAGGCAGATATTAGATGCCGAACAGAAACAACAAGAAAGTAAGAGAAAAATATTTATGGCATTCCTGTTCCCTCTTCTTCTCTAAAAGATATAAAAGATGGGGACTTCCCTGGTGGCGCAGTGGTTGAGAATCTGCCTGCTAAAGCAGGGCACATGGGTTCGAGCCCTGGTCTGGGAAGATTCCACATGCCGCGGAGCAACTAGGCCCATGAGCCACAACTACTGAGCCTGCGCGTCTGGAGCCTGTGCTCCACAACAAGAGAGGCCGCGGTAGTGAGAGGCCCGCGCACCGTGATGAAGAGTGGCCCCCACTTGCCGCAACTAGAGAAAGCCCTCGCACAGAAACGAAGACCCAACATAGCAATCAATCAATAAAGAAATCTTTAAAAAAAAAAAAAAAAAGATGAAGACAAGAGCAAGAGATAGAAAAGCTTCCTCTTTTAGGCTCACCTGATTACGTTCTGAGCCCTGGACCGTGTGTGCATTTTAAAGGCTAATTTAAATGACTGCAATGCATTGGAATGTCTTAGATGGACAGTTTTCAAAATATCATTTCAGTCAACTGGAATTTCAATGAAACCTCAAACATAATCTATTTATACACATTTTATAAATGACATGACACTAAACTGCTGGTTAAAATGTGAAAGAAGCGATAAACTAACAGATGTTCTGTTAACATGGTATCTATATTTTTGGAAAGGTACAGAATGACTTTAAGAACGATACCTTACTTAGGGAAAATCGTAGTCATTGAAATAAATCTCTGATTTGTAGACAGAGATGGCAACATGAAGAGGTTAAAATTGCAGGCCAAATACATTATAATAAATAACATAGCCGTCAAAATTGCTTTATGACAGGTAAAATAGAACAAAAATCTAGTACAGCTAGAGTCCTTTGGAATTAAACAAAAAGGAAATCAACCCATAGAAATAATTTTCAACTTTTTTTTTTCTAATCGCTCCTGAAAAGTGCTTTAGATGCCTGAGTTTGAAAATCTCAGCCCAGAATATAAAATGTATGTCCAAATCCATTTTTCACATGGGAACCAAAGTGAACTTTCTAAAACACAAATTGGATCATGTACCTCCCCTTTCTTAAACCTTCCAATGTCTTCTTATGCGACTTAGAACATAATTCAAACAGCACACCAGAACCTGCAGTCCTCTCTGCTTTCTGCCCCTGAAACCTCACCTCTAGCCAATTCTCCCCTTTGTTTTCTGTCTCCTGGACTCACTGACATTTCAGGTCAGTGCCCAAGCTCTTTCCCACCTCAGGATCTTTGCACACCCTGTTTTCTTTACTTAGAATGTCCTTGCTCTTCCCTTCCTTCCCTTCTCATGGCTAGTTACTTCTCAACCATCAAATCTCAGCCTACATGAGTACTCCCCCCTCAATATTTAGCAAAATGTAAAACCTTTATTTATTTAATGTCTATCACCCTCACCACAGGACAATATACATCTTGAGGGTAGTGGACAGGTCTTTCCCTCCCTGCACATTTCATAGTATCTGGCATGTAGCAAGTAGTCCATTAATATCGGTTGTACAAATTAATGTTTTGAATAAATATTTTATTCTATCATTTTCAACTTTTCAAAAAGGTCAAGTATATTTTACATGAAATATTTTGTTTCATGAGTCATATGAATTCTTTTTCAACAGATGAGGTAAAAGTATAAATTATCAAGTTCACTAAGGCAAACTAATTGGCTGCAGTTTCAGAGTAAGGAGATACAGAACTCCTGTAATTAAGACAGAACTGTCTTAATGACCCAGTAGCTAAGAGTGGAGCCCAAGGAGACAGGCTGATTGGGTTGGAATCCAGGCTGACCTATGTATTAGCTGTAGGACCCTAAAAAAGTTAGTTTCTGAAACTCAACTTTCTCATCTGAAAAATGGGAAAAATAATCCGCTTATTGGGTTGAGGTGAGAATTAAATAAGACACCCTAAAGGAAGCATTTGAAATAACACCTGACATATTGTGAGCAATTATTATTACCCAAGTAAAACCTCCAAGTTCAGTGGACCTTAGTACATTGAAAATTGCAACATTCTTCATAATCATTGACCCTTCCTAGTTACTTGCCAGTTGCCATAAGTGATGAAGATCATTTTAGAGTTTGTGTTATGCTATCTTTCTAACCTCATGCCAAAAAAGCTCTGGTTATACGGGGCTTCATCAGTTACTTCAGAGTATCTGCCTTAGCCAGCTATTCTGATCTGTTTCCAACTTTAACATATTTTGGTTATTTGAAATGTTGGTGTCAACATTTTTAAAAAGAAATTGAACCTGATCTGCACCTGGCATTATTTATAACTCCAAATCACTTAAATCTTATCCAACTTCAAACCCCCATCTGTAAAAAGTGCTGGCAAGCAGAGAAAAAATATATGAAACTATTACTTGTTATAATATGCTTTCTCTTCCCCCAATCTCTTATCCCCATAACTCATGGAATAATTTTGAAGTTATGTGGAACATAGTATCAGTCTAATAATCACCTACTCACTGTCATCAAATGGTTTTCAGGAAAGAACAATACTTGTATAATAACAAAAAAATGAAGGAAAACAGATTTAAAGATGCTTTTTTTATGAAAAATGAAATGGCTCATTACCTGAACTCATAGCAGATGATCATGGTCATTAAAGACGTATATAGAACAACATGTGCATATTAAAAACCCCTTGTAATCCTTGTCAGTCAGAGTCCTATAATTATTGTATCTTCCTTTCAAACACCCTGGAGCCCTCCTCCAGCTTATATTTACTCTTATTCTATATACTCAATTGTTTCTACCAGGAATTTATGAGCAATATTGTTAAACAAAACACTGTTAACCAGTGTCCTTAGACTTGAAAAATATCTATACATAATTTTTACTTGTGTGTAGGGAAAGAAAATTGTAGAATCATAAAATACAGATTTCAATGGGGCCTTGAAAATATTCTAGCTCAGCCTTCTAGAGACTTTTGTACAAAGCACTCACAACTTACATCACTCACTCTATTTGTATACATCTTTGCTAATGGAATTGTTTGGATTTAATTAGGTTCAAATGTGCCTTCCTGAAACTTTTGGATCTGCCCCAGAGAGCTTCACAGAATACATCTAATCCTTTTCCTACATGGCATTCCACAAAAATGAGAAGATAGCAATTGTATCACCCCTCCCCTGAAAAATAATTTAGTCAGTTTCTGAAATATTGAATTTATTATCTTCACAAAGAAGTTGGACTCAGTCTACACCCCTAAGTTTCCAGTTTTCATTTCCAGGGTCTGAAGATCGTCAGGTCTTTTTGTTAGTGAGTGGTTCATTCATAATTAAGAGTTTATTCCTGGCCTCTCCCTTAAGAAATGGAGTTACAGAAATCAAATCTATTTGGGCTAATTTTGTTCCTCCTTTATTTTCAGAATTCAATAATATTAGACCCTGTATTGGGTTGAATGGTGGCCCCCCAAAAGATTGGTACTCATCCTAACCCCTGACACCTGTGAATGTGTCTCCTTTGGAAAAGGGGGTTTTGCAGATGTAATTAAGTTAAGGATCTTGAGTTGAGAGCAGCCAAAATTTAGAGTGGGCCCTAAATCTAATGACCAGCGTCCTTATAAGGGACACACAGAGGAGAGACACATGGAGAGAAGAGAAGACACAGAGAACGCCATGAGAAGACAGGGGCAGAAATAAGAGAGAGGCAGCCACAAGCCAAGGAAAGCCTGGAGCCACCAGAAGCTGGAAGAGGCAAGAAAGACTTCTCTCCTAAAACACTCAGAGGGAATGTAATTTTATTTCAGATTTCTGGACTCCAGAACTGTGAGAGAGTAAATTTCTGTTGTTGTAACCCACCCAGTTTGTGGTAATTTATTATGGCAAACCTAGGAAACTGATACAGAGTTCTCTCTCATTCTGCATTTCCAAATCTGTAAAACAGAGCAGCTGCCAAGGGATAGCCTGTTCTCCTTTTGTCTCAGAATAACGTTACCTCACCTTTCCTTGGTTTTCATTTAAGATTGATTTATTTGTCATTTTTAATCACATTTTTAATGCTTACTATGGGGAAAGATCCAAGAGATACCCTTGGATTCAAGAGGCTGACTAAAGAAAGCTCAGATGAATCTGGAAAATCAAAGCTTGCATGCTCTTGTGTCATAAGATGATAAACATTCATGAGCTGAAGATATCATGAGAACCCCAAAATTAAAATAGGGATAAATGTCACATTGGAGGCTCATTTTTTCCATCTCTCTTGATTATGCGCCTGCCACTAATCATGAAAAGTGGGTTGTTAGAAGAGGAAATTGTGAAATTGTGCAAAAGAGAAAAAAAATGTGTACCAATTGATGCAAACACACACAATTTTACATACAATTTTATGGATCCACCATTGACCACACAAGAGTCAATAGCCCTGTATTAGTTTGCTAGGGCTGTCATAACAAAGTCCTACACACTGGGTGGCTTAAATAACAGAAATTTATTTTCTCAAAGTCTGGAAACTAGAAGTCCAAGATCAAAGTGTCAGCAGGATTAATTCCTTTGAAAGCTGTGAGGGAGAAACTATTCCATGCCTCTCCCCTAGCTTCTAGTGGTTTGCTGGCGATCGTTTGGCATTTCTTGGCATGTAGAAGCATCAGCCAATCTCTTCCTTCATCTTCACATGGCGTTTTTCTTATATGCTGTCTATCTCCAAGTTTCCCCTTTTTATGACACCAGTCATAATGGATTAGAGGCCCACCTACTTCACTAAGACCTCATCTTAACTAATTACTTCTGCAATGCCCCTATTTCCAAATAAGGTCACATTCTGAAATACTAGGGGTTAGAACTTTAACATATGAATTTAAGGGGGGACGCAATTTAATCCATAATAATCCCCCAAATTAATTACCCTTGAGGTATGTACTACATGTTCAGAATTGTGCCCATTGTCATGTAAAGTAGAAAGAATTGTGTCATGATCTCTACTCTTAGAGAATCTCCCTGAATGGGCATGTGAAACAATGACTGAAAAAAATAAGATTATTTACTATGTGTGTCATGAAGACAAATACTGTATGATTCCACTTATATCAGGTATCTAGTCAAATTTATATAAATAGAAAGTAAAATGGTGGTTCCCAGGACTGGGGGTGGGGATGGGTAGTAAAAAGGGGAGCTGTTTTATTGTTTAATGGGTATAGAGTTTCAGTTTTGCAAGGTGAAAAAGCTCTGGAGATCTGTTTCACAGCGATGTAAATATATTTAACGCTACTGAACTGTACACTTAAAAATGGTTAAGATGATAAATTTTATGTTATATATTTTCTACAACAATAAAAAATAAAATAACTGAAGCAAAAAACTGAGTAGATGGGTGCATGAACAAATGAGATTCTAAAGTATGAAGAAAAAGTAGTAAGAGTGACAAAGAATAAGATTTCGTGAAAGTCATGAAAGACAAGAAAAGATTGAGGAAATATTAAAGGCCAGAGACAAGTGAGGAGAAATCACTCCCAACTTCAAGGGAGATTCTGGATTAGAAAAAGGACATTAGTGAAAAGCTGGTAAATATAATTAATTTTTAAAAATAAAAATAAAATTTAGTTTAGTTAATAATATTGTCCCAAAGTTCCATTCCTGTTCTTGATAATTGTACTATGGTAAGGTCAGATTAGTTAACATTAGAGGAAAGGGGGATTAGAGTTATAAGTTCCTCCTTTGACCTATTTTTGCACTTTTTTTGAGTCTAAAATGTGTTCATAATTTTTTAAAAATAGTCTTCCAGCACAGTATAAGCTGCTGTGTTCAAATTCGTTCAATTGTGTTCAAATCCTTACTAGCTGTGTGAATTTGAGAAAGTTACTTAACCTCTCTGGTATCATATTCCTTATATGTAAGCTGGGAATACTATAGGCATATACTTCCCTTGGTTGTTATGAAGATTAAATGAGTTAATATTAGTGAAGTGACTGGCACATAACAAATACTATAAAAGTGATAGATAAAAAATAAATTATTGCTAAAAAGATGTGTTGACTAGTTAAGAATGTAAATAGACTTGCAATTGGTTAATAAAACATCCAGAGTCTCTGAGAGAAAGCAAGGAGAAACAAGTCATTGAGAAGAGGCTCAGCTTTGGACAACATAAAGGATACTTTTTCCACTGAGGCTGGAGGAAATATTATGGGATGGGTATATGCTAACGTTTATCATTGAAAATAGGAAGTCAAAGGACTTTCCTACCTAAAAGATGCTTTATAATTTATAAAATAGAAAGGAGGATTCTTGACTAAATATGAGATGGCAGGAGTTAGAGCAGTTGGCCTGTGTGCATTTGTAGTTGGGGATGGAGGAACCTTCTGGGGAAGGAAAAAAATTAGGAGATCGTGTAGACATGTTGATAGTTGAACACCCTGTAAATAGACTGATGATATTTGCTAGAAGGAGAGCCCTTATCCTTGGAATTCTTTTAACAGGATGTTCCTATTTTAGGATTGCTCATGATAAACAGACCTAGGTCATAAGGATTTATGGTGCATGGCTCTCTGGAAAATGTCACACAAGCTAAGTGACTATTTGGGGTCCAAAATGGAGATATTTCATAACCTAAATGCTCCCGCTTCATAAAGTAATAACCCATGAGCATTTCTTAGAGACTTCATCTATTACTCTGGACCACTCAGTGCATGGCTAATGTGGGAATGATGGACCATGAGAGCTTTGCAAGGTGTCTTAGACCTCTCCAGGCTTCCCCTGTGCCTCTTGATTGCTTGTATTCTTGAATGTTTTTAGTAAAGCTTGATACTGGAGAAGATCTCTCATTTATGTGAGCCAATTTGATAATCAAATTCTTTAGGTTAGCTCAGTGACTAGGAAATAATGGAGCAGGAGGTATAAGGAAAAAAATTTGGAACAGAGAAGGGAGGTGACAAAGGACACATAGCTAAAGTGCTCAAGACCCAGCTGGACTAGAGACAATGAATGGGTAGTGTCACCAGTCCTCATGGACATGTGATCTCTCCAGTAGTGCCCGACAACCCGAATATAGGAACAGAGAAGGTGGATGATTCATCTAATGGAATCAGAGAGAGAGAGAGAGAGAGAGAGAGAGGTTGAAGTGAGGTGTTAGGAGGTAAAGTTTGAATATGGAAGGGAGTGGAAGTGTAAGAGCTGTATGGGGTGGGCTACGCAGCAACTAGACCTGAATTTGAATCACTGCCCGCCCCCTTCCCTTAAGCCTCAATTTCCTTATGTGTGAAATGGGATAATAATTCCTACTTCATAAGCTTGCCATATGGTTTATGTGAGATAATGGGGTAAAGCACTTAGGACAATATAAGTACACAGTAAATTGTAATTTTTATTGAATAAGTTGGTTGAAAGAAAATGGAGAGGTCAAGGAGATCAAAGCTCTGATGAAGTTAAGACATGCTTGGCAGGAACATAACTGAGAGGATTGAAAGAATCTGAAGTTGCTCAGAGAATGGAATGTTAGAGTTTACGATTTCAAGGGTGGAACAGTCCCAGGGAATAAAAAGGTGCAGAATGGGGACCCAGGGTTCCATGGGTAGGTAACATGCATGAGTACGGCGGTCACTGACGTTCGTGGAAGCCCAGAACTGTGAGGCTTCTGGGACAGGTCCCAAAAGAGTCCGTTTCAACGTTTTTGCTTTTCACTAATGTAAGCATCATGCAGCTACAACTTAACTCCACCTTATATCAGTAAATTCTTAAATAACACTATGAAATTTGTGTTGAAAATAGATTGATTTGGTTTTTATTATTTCCTATGTAATGAAAACACTGGTGAGGACAGTTGTGCCTCTCGTATCCTGTTAAGCTCAGTGCATCTGGTTCTGCTGTTTCCCCATGAACAGCACGTTACCTGAGGTCCATGAAGCAATGAGGCAAGAAACACTATGTGTGTAATGGCAGTTTTCATTTAAATTATATTATAAACAACATTCCATTTGGCTAATTTACAAGATCAAAAGCATAATTATTCTAACATAGTTTCTAAAGAACAAATTAGTTCAAATCACTAACAGATTTGCTGAAATTAGTTATGTAATATAGTACTTTAGCAGAATAAATGATTTAAACTAACATAACTTGTTGAGGTTAATAGTAACAAACTTGAGAATAATTCATAGACAAGGTTAGAAATATACTAATATTAATGTTAATGACATTAACATGATTCTTCTATATTTTAGTGATGTAACTAGTCCAGAAAACACATAGTAAGCAACAACAAAAAATTAGAACCTCCAATAGCGACCAATGCTGTTGAATATAATTATAAGAAATTATAAATAGGCAGGTAAAACTCTAATCCTAAATATTATATCCATGTGATATCCCTGTAATTTGTTTTAAGTGTAGATTAGGATTCTATTCAGAAGAATAATTTTATTTCTATTTTGAGTTTACAAAAATGTTACGTTATATTTACAAATAAATTTTTTTTCAATTTAGTCTATTCTACAAAATACCAAGCATTCAAATATTTAGGGACATTGGTATGACTGATTTTTTGGTATAATATAATAGTAAAGTATAATAGAGTATATACATAAACATAGTAATATAATAATACTACAGTTTTATGTTTTATAAAATTTTAGTTGGTGGATTTTGCCATAAATTTTCATCAGAATGGTTTCTTCTTTCCAAGTGAAAAAAGGAATGGTTTGACAGCTATTTCTACTATCATTGTAGACCAGTAGCCAAATCCATTCTAAAGTTACAGTGAAGATAAGATTTCTGGTGTTTAAATCCGTCAAAAGAGTAATATACTGTTGTATAACATTCATCTTAAAGGTTTAAATGCACTTTACCTTCTTTTCTTGCTTCTTTTCTCACATCTGCGCCTTTAATGCAAGATTTGGCCAAGTTCCTATTCTCTGGCCTCTTCTATTTTCTCTCCTTTAAAATAAATTATTGCAATCAAAATAATGCATGCTTATTACAGCTACTCAAATACTACCAAGAAATGTGGTGGTAAACAACAGTATCCCTCTACTTTTCTACCAATCCCACTTCTATTCCTCAGAAACAACTCTTAACAATTTCAATTTTAATAACTAAATAGTATGCTTCTATATACTTCAGTTTATTGATTTGATGACTCGATACTATCTATTGATTCAGCACTATGAATTTTGAGATTTAGCATATTTATACTTTCTCTTTTTCCCATCTCTGCTTCCTTCTCCCAATGTTTATAGTTAGATCATTATCTTTAATACTCCTATTGCTTACATTTATCACATTAAGTAATATCCTTAAACTTCTGTCTCTTGTTCTATTAATTTTAGGCAGGATCCCTTGACTCTCCACTTAAAAAATTAAGATATTTGGCTTCATACCCTTCCTTCCACTTTTCTTCCATCTCCATATCCCTTCCACATCCCACCTTCTACCACTTACCTCTTATTTTTGTGTTTTCAAGGCTGTTAACATTCACCTTCTTTCGTGCAACCACAGCCCAACTTTCTATTCTTTTCTATAGATTAAAGGTAGTGACCCAGAAACAGCATTTACATTATCATTATTATATAAATATAAATGTTGTTCAAAGTTGGACCAAGTACTATACTAAAATTGTATTACTTTTTTCTGTAGTTCTAAAGTTACAACCTCCAGGGACACTCAAAGGAGATTGTGGTGGCTTTGTAATGTCAATGTGTAATGTCATCAGCTAGGCTGAACTACATTTCCCAGGACTGCCTTCCCCACGTGATTCAAGTTAGAGTGGGCCGGGAAATTTTGTGTGAGATTTTGAAGGCCAAAGTGAAGAAGTAGTCATGTTGTTTTTATGCTCAGCAGTTTGAGGCAGGGGCAACAGGAGGTGTCAAACTCTCGCACATTTTTGCTTATTTATTGGTTCATCTTGTTGGCAAGGAGCAAAGCTCAGCCTGAAGTGGCTGCATCTCTCCCTAGATTTTTCAGTTTCTTTGACTTCTGGGCCAGGTGGATGTTTAATTCCGTGACAAAAGGAGCCAGCTTATCCTGCAGAACACACACATTATCCAAGTTGGAGGTGGTGAGAAATTGGCACAGATTTCAGTCTGCTCTTACTGATCTCAGCTAGTGTTCATTGGTTCTGATATGCTTACTCCTCACTGTTTTATTTATCTTTCCTTCTCCATTGAATGTCCTGCAGACTTCTTAAAGCCTCAGACATCAGATGCCAGTTGCCTTATGTAAACAGCTTCTACAACTGCGTGTGTGTATACGACTGATATAAATATTGTTTCCAACATTCATTTCAAATGAATTTTCTTTTTTTTAAAACATTCTACAATTGCTTAAAATTGTATCACATCTTAGCTTGCTTCATATTTTTTCCTGAAATTTCTCATTGCATTTCTTTGTTCCTTGAATTTGTGACTTTACCATACTCACATTTTTCTACCTCCTCCATCATATTGTCCACAAAGTTCCTTTTTCCCCTCCCAGAGATCTACTTCCTAGAGTCCTTTCTTTTCAATGCGAATCCCGAATTGTGCAAAGGTGTAGTTCTGAGATTTCACTGACTTTTTTACCAAGTTAGATTGACTGTTTCTTGGATCCCCTATCTCCTTTCTTTGTGTACTTTCCTGTATTGCTGGCGTATATCCTGTAGTCACTTAGAGAAAGGGTTGATGAAGAATGAGTCTTTTGAATCTTTGCATGTCTATGTATGTCTTCAAACACCCCTGATTTTTGTTGAACATAAGATATTTTTTTCCCCTTAGAACTTTGAAAGACTTCTTTATATAAGTTTTTAGTGCCTTTTATCCTTGGTACTCTATAAAATTTCATTACAGTATATCTTTGTGGGGGTCTTTTATGGAGTTCTGGACAGTTGGTGAGTCTTAATATAAAGGCTCAAGTCTTTTTCAGTTTGGGATAATTTCCTTCTCTTTTTATGTTTGATAATTCTCCCTCTTCCACTACCACCAACAAACACGCACACACACACACACACACACACACACAATTTTTTGTCCTGTCTTTCTAAAACTCTAATTAATCAAAATTTAAACATTCCATATTTGAATCCCCTGCCTGCCTCATCTTTTCACTAACATTTACATTACTTTCTAATTTTGGTCACATTTCTGGGAGTTTTTTTTTTTTCAATCCGCTTGTAATTCCTTTGCATTGCTTTTCTGTTCTTGGATTAAGAATGTAATATCTTTTTGAATCTCTCTGAATATATTAGATACTTTAGGTAGAATAGAAAACACATGTGGACCTTAGTTATTTAACTAGCTACACAAGGATAATAATAACTATTCTGTGGGATTATTGTTAAGTATTGAGATAATATATGAAAAATGACTTGTAAATTATAAAATATGTAAGTATAATATAGAAAAAAGATATGTAATTATATATTCCTACATAATAATATTTCAGAGCATGACAAATAAATGTTCATATTTATTTCTTTTTATTATTTTTTTAAAATAAATTTATTTATTTATTTGTTTTTATTTTTGGCTGTGTTGGGTCTTCGTTGCTGCACGTGGACTTTCTCTAGTTGTGGCGAGCGGGGGCTACCCTTCGTTGCGGTGCGCGGGCTTCTCATTGTGGTGGCTTCTCTTGCTGCGGAGCACAGGCTCTAGGCGCGTGGGCTTCAGTAGTTGTGGCACGTGGGCTCAGTAGTTGTCGTTCGCGGGCTCTAGAACGCAGGCTCAGTAGTTGTGGTGCACGGGCTTAGTTGCTACGTGGCATGTGGCATCTTCCTGGGCCAGGGATCAAACCCATGTCCCCTGCATTGGCAGGCGGATTCTTAACCACTGCGCCACCAGGGAAGCCCTAAATGTTTTTATTAACCTTGCTTTATAGTCGTATTCCCTTCTATATTGTTCCATACACATAAAATTCTGGCCAAATCACACAACAAAATTTTCCAAGTTATTTTTCTGAATCCTTTGCTGTGATACCTCCTTGCCTTTTTTCTTGTGGTATATATCCCCAATACTCATTTTCCACATCTTCTTCAGTAATAAAATCCTTAGTTTTTAGCAAGACACATCATTTTTCCACCTCTCTGTGGTTGATTATGAAAATAAGCAAAATCAGTGTATCCAACTTTTGGTAAATGTCCAGCAATAAAGGGGGCATGCTCTTCTTCTCTACTGCCTCCTCCCTTAGTGCTGGCTGGAATGCAGATAAGATGGCTGGAAATCAAGCAGCCATCTTAGAGCCGAACTGGAAGTTACATGCAGGAGATAGGCAGAAAAACAACAGAGAGGGAGCACCCTGGATTCCTATCCCCAAGCACTGTACTAGCGCTAGGCTAATTATATCCGGATTACATTTATGGGAGGGGGAGACAATTTCCTAGCTTGTTGGACCAATGTTTTTTGGGGTTTTTTAGTACTCAAAGATGAATCTAATCCTAATACACTAATATACTCCCCATGCTAATACACTCCTTATCAGTGCATGATACTATTTACTCATCTTTTGAGACTCAGTTAAAATATCACTCTCTCTAGTAAGCTCTGCCTTATTAGGCATCCCCAATCAATTTTAATGTCTCACCTCTAGAGTATATTTTTCATGAGACCAAGGACCCTGTTTATTTTATTCACTACTCTATGCCTAGTGCCTAGAACAACATGTAGGTCATATTAGGCACTCTTTAAATATGTTAACTATGCATAACTCTATGACCCTTAGGACTTAGTGGCTACCTACTATAACGTATATGCTTTTCCCTAAGTTTCTCCCCCAACTCAAATTATAACCTCACTCATAACCATAGGTGGGTAAAACCATATATGTCGTATCACTATTTTGCTCATTTATATATAGTACATTAGGACAGTGCTGATGAATTGAATGCTTTAAAATGAGAATAAACTTAATATATAAACAATAAAATTTTAAAGAAAATTTTAAACAAAATTTAAACAAAAATTTAATTTAAACAATTAAATTTTAAAGAAAATTTAAATAAAAGAAAATTTAAACAAAATTTAAACAAAATTTTAAAGAAAATTTAAACAAAAGTATTAAAATTTTGGGTGAAATACATCAAGACTGCCATCAAAAAGTAGTGTTTCCTCTCTCCTGATGATAGTGAGACAATTTAGTGATTCTATCTTTATTAAACATCATAGAGCAAATCATAGTCTGACTCTGGGCAGTTTACTGAACTTCTAAGCCTCAGTTTTTTCATCACTAATGTGGGGTTGATATCTATCATATTTGGCATCTTGCTCTGTGCTTAACACATATGCTCAGTAAATGATAGCTACATTTCTTATAATGACTAATAAGACATTACCTTTAAAATGTAAAGTTTTATGTACACTCATTTAATCACCAAATATTTGCTTGGTCCCTACAATGTAACAGTGATCTAGATTCTTAGGATACAAGGTCCATGCTCATCCTCCAGGAATATAGCCCCTAAACAAAAAATTACAAATGGGATGAGTGCTATTGGGAAAAAGCAGGCAGAAGTGGGCCAGTTCATGAAGAGTGTGCAAGTCATGGTGAGGATTTGAGAAAGCAATTGTAGGGTTTTAGGAAGGTATGCAGGACTCATAGGTCAGGTTAAAAGATTATGCTAAAAGATTACTCCTCCCCAGACCCTCGGCCTCCTTGTCTTTTAGTTTCTACTCACCCTTTGGAACTCAGCTCAAATGACATTTCCTTCAGGAAGCTCCCTACCAGTGCCCCAGATTACATATGGTTTTCCTATTACTCACCTGGTCTTTCTCCTTCAGAGTATCACAAATAGAATAGAATAGTTAATAATAAGCATAAAAACACTTGCGTGTAAATAAGATTTTTAAAACAAATCATTCCATATGTATCATATTTTCTATTTAAACAAATTCTGTTATTAATTTTTTAAGACACAATCACCTCTTAATTATATTTTTAGGTGAGCAAGTCCAACTTTTATAATATTTTATTTTATTAAAAATCAATACTTGTGAATATATGTGTATATATAATAATTTATATAAATGGGTATAATTTTAAATATAAGAGACCATAATGCATATATGCTTTTAACACATATATTTTTAGGATATTAGGTAGTAGCACTATTCTAAATAATAACATGTTCCATTTGAAGCAAGAGACTGAATATACATATAAGTCACTTATTTAACAGTCTATTTATATTTTTAATATGTTCAAATTTAACATATTTTAAGAGTAAAGTAAGTTACTCAGTTTTTCTCTTAAAATCATGGTAATATTGCTGAAGTCCTTCTAACTTGCTTCCCTTTGTTATAACACCTAGCATCTTTCAAATGTTTAGAAATCTACTGTGAACATGTTTTTTTTCAAATGTAAGAAAAGCCAATTGATTTTTTTAGCAACAAAAATCAGGTTGTAGGAGAAAGAGGAAGGAGACTGATGCATTCATCCTAAAATGGCAAGGCTAACGTAAAAGAGAAGTAGAAGTTTATGTAAATGAAGGAGGTTAAGATCCAAAAGGTTATGACACAGTTGGATCATTCTCATTACAGAGGCATTAACATAGATGAGTACAATCTGCAGACCAGCTAAATCCAAATTGCACAACTGTACCCAAGGGAACTGAACAATTTCAATAGTTTCCTTAAACATAGAGCTAAACAGTTTGAGTTTGAAAGGGTTGCTAAGTTATTTAGAAGAACTGTTTAATCTTTAACAGTAAAATATTAAGCCAAAGAGATTTTTTGATCTATGACTTATTTCTAGAGAGCAATAAATTTATTATTCACATATTCTGAATGAGCTTGCATCAATCACTACAAGACATTCAATCAAATTCATCTTGAAAAATGAAATGGCAAATGCATTTAAATTCAAGAAAGCCAATATGGGGCAATTGACTATAATTAAGACTGTTCACTGGGATGAGGTCTACTAGATTCATGAATATATAAGAAAGAGCCTTGAAAACACTAAAATACCAGAGTTGGGATTTTAACAACCAACTGAAAAGAATAAGATTGGAAAGAAGGTTTGCCTGAGTGAGTGAGCAAGTTTACCGAGTGAGTGATGAGTACGTATGTGTGTTTTGGGGTGTGTGTGTGTGTGTGTGTGTATGCACACGTACAGAACCACAGTTAAAGTTACCAAAAGGAAAAATTGTAATTCTTCTTCCTCCCAACCCCCAAGCCTCACCACTATCAGAGAGTAATATATTCTCTATCTTTACTCCTCCTCTAAAATAAAGCCTTGAATTCTTGTGAGTTTCTACTTAAATAATGAAAAATTGACAGGACAAGTTTTGGAGTGTATAATTTAAGAAGAGTATGCCCTGGTGGTATAGTATCAGACGAATTCACTTTCTGAAACCAAGCTTTTAGGGAGAAGCAGGAGGTTCCTGCCACCCTCTTGAGTAGGTACTAGTTGAGCAATATCCTAAGTTATTATTCCTGCAGGCACAGACAGTCAATCCCAGTTCACAGAGCAAACTGTGCCTGCTTATGAATCAGGTCTTTTCACCATTAGTTTGCAGCTTTAAAAGATGGTACTTCCTTAAGTGCAGTTAAATTTGATGCCCTGAGCTCACTATAGTCCCAGTGACACCTTCAACTGGCTTCTCCCCAAGAAGCACCATATTGATGTCACTGGCAGGCACTGTTGTCAATTTAATTAATACTTTTGACTACACAATCTCCAAAAGAGTAGTTCTCAATTTAACCAAAGCACTTTCCATGATGCCAAAAATTAACTTGTTTGGTTGCCTTCACTCTTCCAACAAAAGTACTTGGACAACTGCCAAATGCAGAGCGCTCGGGTGGGGTACCTCAGGAATACACAGATGCAGGCAAGAGCTGGGTGTGGTTAAAAAAAAAATGTAAGCAATTATACTCCAATAAAGATGTTAAAAAAAAATAATACAATCAACTAAAACACAACACAGATTGTAGTGAATGCCAAAAGTTAGATTCAAAGGCTATGGGTGTTCAGTAAAGGCAGAGAACATATTTTTACTTCTCTTTCACCCAATGCAGTAATAATCTGCTTCCAATGACCTGCTCTGTCCCCCACCACCCGCCGGTCCAGGTCTCATTCCTTTCCTGCCCAGCGTCAATCCCAGCACAGACTTCAGTTTCTCTGTACCATCAATTTCTTAACCTTTTAATCTCATTATTATGTCCACTCTGCAAATTCTCAACTAGAGAACATTCTAAACTTCCAGTGCCTCTATTATTAAAAATAGGTAATCTTGTTTTCTTGATTGAAGTATAGTTGATGTACAACATTATAAGTTACAGGTATACAATATAGTGATTCATAATTTTTTAAAGTAATACTCCATGTATAGTTATTATAAAATATTGGCTATATTCCCTGTGTTGTACAATATATCCCTATAACTTACTTTGCATAATAAGTTAAACTTACTATGCATAATAAACTATGCATAATAGTTTATACCTCTTAATACCCTCAATAGGTACTATTATGTATAAAATAAGCTACCCCTTTCTTGCCCCTCTCCCCCTTCCCTCTTCCCACTGGTAACCACTAGTTGGTTCTCTTCATCTGTGAGTCTGTTTCTTTTATATTATATTCATGTGTTTGTTGTATAAAAATAGGCACTCTTGATGGAGAAATGCACATAATTGCAGAGAATGATGCCACCATTACAAAGTTAAGGTATCTGACCTCAAAGAAGCCTTCAGGACAACTTGTTAATTCTTTGATTTTCCTCAGCAACTTCTCCCCTCTTATTTTCTTCAGCAAATATCCAGAACCACCAGTAGTCTCTATAAATCTACTATTCAACTCCTCACCCTCAGCAAGGGTTGCCTGAAAACACAGAAGGAAAATCAAGGTCATAGAGTACAAATTCCCTCAGGTTCTGGTTCTCATCCTTGCTTCCTAAGGCTTTGTATTTATTCCTCATACTTTCCTATTGAGGCCTAATTTCCCCATCAGTGCTCTAGAGCTCAACTAGTCTCCTCCAAGACCTTTCTTCAGCAATTTTTAGTCCTTTTCATCTTCAATTGGTTCTTCTCCACTGCCTCTTTCCTTTCAGCCTGCAAACCTATGTAAATCTCTCCCTCTTTGCAAACAACCTTCCATAACACTGTGCCTCTAGATCTTTTGACTTCACGTCAATCCTTTTTTCAGATTATAAAGGTTCTCTATAGAATATTTGAAAGTTTCAGAAATGTATAATGAAATAAAATTTGTCCAGAAATAATCGTTTTAGTTAACTGTTTAATGTATTGGTATATTCCTTTGAGTATTTTATTCTGTGCATTTGTATGTCTGGGTTGTTTTATTTTTTAACACAATTTTAACTTAATTTTAATGTAGCTTAAATCCTAATGTTTTTACCTTATTATATCAAGAATATTTGTCACCAAATATTTCTTGAAAAATAATTTTCATGGCAGCATATTAGTCCATTTATTGCTGTAGCATGCATCTATTTTTCCCACACTGTGGCATTAACAAATATTTTATAATATTTGTCAGTTTAATGGACAAATATATATTTATTTAAATGTGTATTAATTTGATTACTGGAAATTTGGGTATTATCTGTGGTCGTTCTATCTTTCTTTATGAAATATCTGTTGGTGTTTTTGCTCACTTTTCTATTTATTTATGAAACTTTTTTTTAAATTTTAGAGTATTAACCCTTTTTCATATGTTTACTAATATTTTTCTCACTTTGTTATGTGTCTTAATTTTTTATGGTGTTATTTTACATTTAAATTATCAAAGTTTTTTTCAGGTTTTTTCCGTTGCTTTTATGCACAATAAATCATCCCCCCTTCTAAAAATCTTTCTTTCTCATAGAGCTTCAATTGTTTACATTTAACTCTTCCACACCCCTGACATTTATTTGGAGCTACAGTATGAGGTGAAAACCCAATTTAACTTGATATTTTTCATAATATAGGTAACACTGATGCCAGTAGCACTTATTAAATCATCACTCCTGTCCCCTCTGATTTGTGATGTCATTTTTATCATATATTCTATTTGCCGTTCTGTTAACCCTTTCTTGTCCTGCTGCTGCTCTGCTCTATGTATTCTGAGCAGGCTGACCTACATAGATTTTTTCTGCACTCCCTTAACAGGTAAGAGGCACTGATGGGAGGAAGTGAGGAGCCAAAGTATTTCTCCCCTCTTTCTGCTTCAGGTGGTGTCTTGGGCAGAGGTTGCACTTCTCTGGCACTTTGTCCCTGCTTGGACAGGCACCTCATGATTCTACCTAGTTCACTAGTTGACTCCGCCCCTGAGCTCTGGGAACTTCACTCCCTGCCTTTGTTCCTCCAGCCTAGGCGTACAGCAGCTGCAGCTGTAGTATTAATCTTTGGATGGCTTCTCAGTCTTTTCTCTCATCTGTGTAACCCATTATATGCATAAAGTTCACTCTGCTTTAAACATTCAGTTCGGTTCCTGTTTGGAACCTAACTGATGTAGCTATCTTTCCTATTCATTGATGTATGTGTACTAGGGCTACAATTTTAATGATTGTCTTTTAAAAAATGTTATTGCCTAATTTTGTTTTGAAAAAACTAATTTTTCCAAGTGAACTTTAAAATTATTTTGTCAACTTTTTTTTGTCATTTTATCCCATTGACATGCTTAACAATACACTCACATGAATAAACAAAAATACCTATGAAATGTTTATTGAAGGACTGCTGTACTAGTAAAAATAAAAAACTGAAAGTAACCAAATTTACAATATATTTATACAATGCGATACTCTAGGGCTTTAAAAAGAATATGTTACATACACTGCTATAGGAGTATAAATTGCTATAATTATTTTGAAAACTCTTTGGCAGCATCTACTAAAACTAAATATATGAATACCCTATCACCTAGCTGTTCCAATTCTAGGTGTATACCCAACAGAAATATGTACATATGTTCACAAACAGACGTGCACAAGAATGTTCCCACAGCCCCTATTCATAATATTCTCTGCCTGGGAACAACCCAAATATCCACTAAAAGATGAATGTACAAATTGTATCATATTCGTGTAATGTAATATAGCAGTGAAAAGCCAAATTACTGAATGACTCAAATGTAATGTTGAGTATAAGAACCCAGACACAATAATAACATACTGCTTGATTCCATTTGTATAAAGTTCAAAAATGAGTAATATTAACCAATTCTGAAAAAAAATCACAATAGTATTTACCTTTGGGGAATTATGATTGGAAAGGGACCTGAGGGAGGCATGATTTCTGCACTCTTTTGTAAGTGTGATAACTTTCCATTTTAGAAGTTTAAAAATGTATAAGGTAGATCCATATGTATTGATGTAGAAAGATATCCAAGTTATGCTGCTAAGTTAAATAAAATAGTTGCTGGAGTGTACATAAAGAAAGAGTCCATATGTGTTAAAAAAAAAGACTATTATGTATATGTATGTGTGTATAAACATATATTCATGTGTGAATACATACACACATACAAGAGAAAGTAAGAGAATGAGAGACTTGACTTGATTTTTCCCCACAAACATGAACTATTTTTATAATAAAAAATTATTAATAAAAAATTCAATGAAATATCTGTACTACATTGCACTGAAACTATAAATTAATTTAGGAAAATAATTCTATCTGATAATATTGTTTTCCTAGCCAGAAATATGGTACATCTCACCATGTGTTCATCTCTTATTTTATACCCTTCAGTCAAGATTCTTCACTTTCTTCCTGTATGCCCTGCATGAGTCTTGAGAGGTTATTCCTCTGTGTTATTTATTTATCATTGCTCTTATGGATTAAATTGTTTAATAACTAAGTTTCTCAAAAGAGAAGTCTAACCTTCTGTTTCCTTGTTTCCCTTCCCTTCTTACCTGCTCAACCCTAATGAAGCTGTTCTGGCAGAGATTACCAGTTGCGAAGTACAACAGATGGCTTCCATTTTTTAGCATGATACTTTTAGACAGTTATTAATTCCTTAATTCAGTAAATATTTGTTGATCACTTGATGTATGCTAGACATAGTGCTGTACACTGTAGGTTCAGAGTAAATACAAGCCCTACCCTCAAATTGTTTATACCTCAAAGGAGCAAACAGTAGATGGGTACTTACAACAGACTATGGTATGTGCTAAAGTAGAGATAAACACAAGATTCTGGGGACAAACTTCAAAGGGCCCTACCCAGGTTTTGAGTTATTAGAAACCACTCATTGTATCAGATGTTGTATAAGCTGAATGCTAACTTATGAAGTAAAGATGAGAATGAAGAACATTTTAGACATAGGTTAGATTATTTCATAATCTGCAGAAGGTCAGAATCAAGAGAAAGAACAGCATATTTCAGCAAATTTAAGGAAATGCTAGTTATTCAGTATGGCTGGATTACAGAGTTTGGGGGAGGTAATTGTAGAAAGTTAAACTCATACAGTAAGCAGAAGGCAGGTCATAAGGCCTTTCATGGCATCATAAGGAGTTTGGAGGTCTGTGACAAGCCACAAAAGGTATTAAAGATAGGGGTTGATATGATCAAACTTGCACTTTAGAAAATGGAGTTAAGCTGCAGTATGAAGAGCAGATTAGAATGGCAGAGGCATTCTGGAAGCAGAGAACCCCAACTTGTTTTATAATCTGGACAGTGGAAATGAAGGGAAGTAATTAGATTCCAGAAGTCAAACAAGTAAAAGTAAGGAGAGTTGGTAATTAACTAGATATAAGAGGTAAAGATTGAGGGGAGTCAAGGATGAAAACAAGGTTAGGAAGAAGATCAGGAAAATGTAATGTCACCTAGGCTAAGGGGGGGATGGGGAGGGAAGGAAGGAGCATTTCAAGAAGAAAAAGTAGACAACAGTCTAAAATGCACTGATAGAGGCAAATAAATAGGGACTCATTTAGCATCAAACTATCTTAATAAGCACAGATTCATTGGTGTTCTAGAAACAAAAGCCAGATTACATTAGGCTGAGGAAGGAATAGAAGTTGAGAAAAATGAAGTCACTGAGTGTAAAAAGAGAAAGATGATGGAGAAAGATAGATGGAGGAAGAAGGAAGACTGGCTATAAATAAAATAAAAGAGACTTGACCGTGTAAATGCTGGTGGGAAGAAACCTTGTGTGTGAGGGTGGTTGTAGCTATTGAAGAGAAAAGATAGCTGATAGTAAAGAGTTAAAGCTGAAGTGGGAGAAGATGGATCCAGTACAGAAGCAGGAAGGTCCTGGGTCAGAAGGAGGAGCTTCTACTCCACAGTGACTGCAGGGAAGGAAGGCAAGAGAAAGTGGCAGGAGCTGGGAGGTTTGCAAATGCAGTGGGAGGAATTGGAGGAAAGTTCCCTCTGATATTGTCTAGTTTCTCTGTAAAGTGTCTGCTTTGAGTGAAGAGTGAGACAGAGAGATCAAAGCTTTGAGGAGAAGGAAAAGTTGAAAAAAGTACTATGGAAATTAAAAGAGGGAACCCGCTAGAGGAACTCAGAAAATGATCCAGGTAGATTTCAGGACCCAGTTTTTCTTGAAACTGTTAATTTGTCAGATCATCCATCTATTGTTTGTGCTAATTTGCTCCAGCAGTACCTAGTAGCCCAGGAAGGAGAATGGAGAAAGTGGGCAGTTAAATAGGCTGTGAAACTTTGGTTTTGCCCGTGGATACAGGGGAAAGGAAAGTGGCAAGAGTTGAGAGAAATGGCAAGAAAGTGTTGCTAAAAACTGGATTTGACTCTTGGTGGGTGTCAAGCCAAAAGACACAACCAAGCCAAAGCATGGGAGAAGAAAGGATTTATTATTTGCAGCAAGTAAGCAGTGCCTCTCAGAACAGCAAAATTGGGGAAGTGTTAAGCTAAGGGTGCATGCATATTCATGCAGGGGCTTGGGCAGACAACAGAGTCCAAGCTTTAGTTGACTGACATCACGAGGGTCAGAAAAGGTCAACATCATCCCTTAGGTTTCAGTTGATCTAGTGGTTGAGCACTTCAGGCTAATCTTTACCACTGAAACAGAACTGGGAGCCTTTACAACCAACATAGTATCTTTGCTATTGTTACTTTTCTTGCCTGACAACAGTCATTTGTTTCTGCATTCTTTTGTTCCCTTAAGATTGTTAATTACTGAGACCTGTCACGGGCAAGTATTGTGGCCAGGCTTAGATCACAAAATGACTTAGGCCAAAAAATGGCTTCTCTTATATCAAGAAAGCCATGCCTGGTTCTCTGTTTCCGGAGGCCCCTTACCCTATCTGGCTACCAAAAGGGTTCAAATGTTGGAGCATGGACAGAGAAGAAAGTGAGGAAAGGAGGGAACCCTGGATAAAAATAAAGGGAGCAAGAAATTGTAGATCCTGATGAGGTTGCGAAAAAGTGGTGAGAAGAACCAGAAGGGTAAGAGTTCGTGATATGAGAGCAAGTTGTGAATGTTTCAGAAATGGAGCACTGTCTGAAGAGGCATGGTCTGAGTCGGGGGCATGGAATGTACGTGAAGATCATTGGCATAGAAAAAAACAATCTAACAAGAAGTGAGGCTATTCTCTGAAAGATCCAGTGATCACTGCAGTTACCCCAGATAACGACAGGAATAGGATTAGAAAGAACGATGCATCGGGTGCCAATATACATAATGAATGAAAGGTAGTGACTGGAAAGTTTATGAGAGCATAATATATACCGTAAAAGTGTCATGAACCTCCAAGGAGGAGAGAGGTGAAGAATCATAAAAAGTCTGGATGTGGCATTGAGGCATGAGAGTTTTGAGTCTACACCCAACTCCCCAGCTTGACATGTGAAGATAGGTGGCATCCATTTGAGACAGATGCTGGAGAAGCCACTTTTCAGTGAAGGTCAGGGAGTAGGATCAACTGTCTATGTAGATGGTAAAGATGTGGGAGAGGTAGCTTAACATAAGCTACGCATTGCAGAGGGTGGTGTGGGAAAGTCTGGGAAGTGGGGGAGGGGAATGGTGGGGCAGAGAAGCCCCTTCAACATGAGGGTGAGAGTACGGAAAACAACACACAGTGGAAGGCTTTAAATTAGGGGCAATGACCATAAATGACACCGACCTGAGGCATGGTGGGATTCACCGACTCTAATTTTAAACATTTCATGCCTAAACTATTGTAATAAACTCCTGTCTGGCCACTCTGCTTCCAGCTTTGCTCTTTTAAATTTATTTTTTATTTTTTGGATGCATCTGGATTAGATTATGTAAAATGCAGTTCCAATCCTGTCATTCATCTCCCTGATTAAAATCCTCCAATCTCCAGTGCTAATTGCAAACTCCTAAAGTTAGGAGTTTGTATACACATCTCTACAGTTGTCTGGCTCCAGTCCTCCTTCCCAGCTTTATCTCCTCAGAGGCCCTCAAGTGGACCCTGTTGCTCGGTTTCAATGAACCACATGAAACTTCCCCAAATGCCGCACATGCTAAATGAAGATGTGAGAAAAAAAAAAATTCCAGGTGGAATAAACAGTCTGAAGAGAGATGTAGAGATGAAGGCATTGGGAAAAGTCAAGAGATAACAATTTAACTGGACTCCAAAGCAGAAATACATGATAAGACGTGAAAAATAAGGATTGCTCACAGCTATGATTCTTGAAAAAAGTACTGCCTCTTTGAAATGTATTAGAATATAGGTGCTTTTAATTTTTCTCAAGGAGTTTAATTTTATGCACCTACCAGGCTAAATATTTTTGGTTAAGATACACTTGTGTGATGGTGCTATTAATAATTACGGTACACATGACCTTTTCCTCATCTTTCCAATTTTTATACAGTCAAATTTTTTGATGTTGAGAGGCATATTGGTTAAGAGGTACTCTTCACAGCATGTAACTCATAACAGACACCTTGCAAAAATGTGTGTGAGTTTGTATATTTTTCAAAGATAATGAGGAGAAAGATTTAAAATCTGTTCAAACATTTTCTGGCAAAATGTCCCTGAATCGTGCCAAAAGGAATTGCGTATTGCATGCCTTCATCTGTTTTTGAAATATTTGTAGATACAGGCAACATCTGTTCCACTGGACAGGGATATACTACTAGTGCTAATAACTTTGGAAAGCCCTGATTTTAAAAGTTTGGACTTGAAAATTAAATATTTTTTAAACAGGTACATGCTGAAGTTCTCAAAGTGAACTTAAAAAAAGTTTTTTTTTAATCACAGAAATTATAAAGAAAATATTTTACAGGATAAACCGAAGTCTAAAACTTAAGGAACTTTCTGAATGGTTTCATCATGTGTTAAATACACCTACTGGCAAAATATAATATTGCAACGAAGCTCTATTAAGCATAGATGGTGAGGGCCGAGGGAGAGAACTGAGGGAACTATCTACAAATATGTAAAAGAGATTCCAGTTTTGGGCAAAAGCAAAAGCTATGTGGTCTTGAGAGAACATGAATGTGAGTAAAAAAAAAACAAAATCCAAGTGTAAAGAAAATGATGAAAAAGTATCACTGGACTGCAAAAAAAAAAAGAAAAGAAAAGCAGGGGTGAGGGCAGGGAGTGATTTGGTGGAGATTTCTGCTCTCACCAGCACAGGTAAAGACTGGACCTGGTTTAGGATTAGTAAATACTGGAACCGCTGGTACACCAGCAGTGACCAGATTGTCAACTGGAGTAATATTATTCCAGAAAAGTATAGGTATGAATTAAAATAATTGAAAACAAGATTCACTTTATAAAAAATCTATTTTGCAGTAGATTACATGAAATGGTAGACATTTCTCTTTTATGGCTACAGAAGGAACATCTTTGACAATGTGCGGATTGTCATTATACAGTAGTTTTCAAATTTCAGGAAGCCTTACATTAGTGGATCGTGAAATCCATTTGCATGGATCATAACATTTTTTAAATGAAAAATAATGGAAAATAAGACATTGCATCACAGAGAGTAGGGGTAAGAATTTTTAAAATTTTGTTTCAAATGTGTATGTGTGAGAAAGATAGGAAATGTACTTCTTACTGTAGATCACAGTCTTAAAAAAAGACTTGAAACCCACTGCAAAAGGAACACCTCCATGGAACCTCTTTGGAGGCTGACCTAGTTACACTTTGGTCTTAAGAGCGGATCTTAATCAGAGAAGATCCGGGGCCAGATAAAGTCTTGGGTATTACAGACTCCTCTGAGGGCCAGAAGTACAGAGAGGCCATCAGCCAGGAAGGATTCTAGGGAAGGTGACAGGGGGTTGGGTGGGGATTGCAACAATTACCCTACTCCTTCCCTTACAACTGGGGGAGCCCAGACTGGGCTTTGGAGAAAGAGGGGTACTTCTGCACTACACTAGGAAACATTCATCCCATTTCTTTGGAGTATGTAAGGAAATGATAGCAAGGGAATACATGGCTGGTTTTATAATCAACAAGAAAAGTGTACCTTATTAACTCTATAGTTGTGGAATCAGTATTCCAGGGTCCATGGGTATTGGTCAACAAATACTAAATATCTCATGTGATTTAGGAATTCACATGGCTAAAGCAGGACATAAAACCCTGCATATATGGTGAGTTGAAAAGTTGTTGTTGTGTAACTGAATGACGAATATAGTAATACTTTTGTTATCTAGCCTGATCAAAAAACGAGGAGTTGAAAGACTGGTAAGGAGGTTGATCTGGGGAGGAGAGCTAGGTGGCTAAGTGGTTAGGAAATAGGTTAGGAGGGACACACTTTTCACTGCACACACTTTTTCAACTCTTGAATTTTAAATCATGTGCATTTTATCAGTTTAAAAAAATAATTTTTTGCATTTAGGAAACTAAAATAAATATCAAATAAATATCAAACATTAGTGAAATTTTCAGATAAAATTAGCTTTAAATGGGACACCTTGTAGGTTATTTAGCCAGCACTCTCCTGGATCCTTTTTGTTAAAAATCCCTGATTTTCTTCTGGTGGTAACATATCCAAGCCCCAGAAGGTGAATCAAGGTTAGGCTACATCAAGCCAGTGATGGCAGGAAAAATCAAACCAGAGAAGGGTGCTGCTCCAAACATAGAAGCATCAATAGCCAGCCTAAGAGAGGAAGGCAAGGCAATTATGAAGATGTAAAGATGCCTGTCAGGGTGATGATGCCTTCCACCTACCCCTCTTATGCTAGACCATAAGAGAAAAAGTATTTATCCACAGCTAAAGCAATAAATCTGGACATGCGCGCATGAGCGCACACACGCACACACACGCGCGCCTCTACTTCTAAATGCAGGCAATGGTAATCAACATTAGTTTCACAGACAGGTCTTCCCAAATACACAGATGTGAATACTATCAAAAAATCACAAAACATTTGAAGGAAAACCATTATGAAAGGAAGCCACAAATAGTTTAAAGGAACAAAAATATTTTCAGGGAGCTATCTCATCCATGAAAAAAAAAACAGGCTGAATTTTTAATTCTGAAGATAAAAAATATGTGGTCATGAGTACTAAAAACAAGGATTGATGGGCTGAATAGTAGAATGATTACACCTGAAAAGTAAATTAGAGCGCTAGCCTGTTACAGCAATCGCTTCGCCTGCCACACAGCACAAAGAGACAAACAGACTTGGGTGGGTGGTGGGGAGAGAAACATGGAAGAGAGACCCAGAAGGTCTAACATTCAACCAATGAGAGTTTTTGAAAGGACTGATAAAAGGAAATAATCAAAATATAAAATGGAGTAGGGGATTATCAAAGCTGAAGAAATATAGGTGTTTTTCTGTTTAGAACAGACCATCCAGTGCTAAGCAGGATAAATAAAAAGGACAACCACCTGAAAACACTTGGAAAACTGCAAAAGAGAAAAGATAATTTGAAAATCCTTGAAACTTAAAGAGACAGAAGTAAAAAATTTAATTACAAGGTAATGAGATTAATATAATAGACTTCTCTTTGGTAAAAATGGATATTAAAAGACAATGGAACAATTCTGAAAAGTAAAACCATAGGCCAAGTTTACACTGAAGTATAGCTGCAAAACTTCTATAAAAAGTTAATAGGTTAAATACAGCAGTGTATTAAAAGTTGCTTGATAATGTATAGCTGATTCACTTTGTAATAAAGCAGAAACTAACACACCATTGTAAAGCAATTATACTCCAATAAAGATGTTTAAAAAAAGAGTTGCTTGATAACAGTAATGCAAGGAAGATTCAACACTATAAAATGTTTTAATGGTATTTATTTTTTAAAAGAAGAAAGAGAAAAAACACAAAATCATTTCAATAAATGCAAAAAACCCATTTATTAAAAGTGACATCTATTTATGTTTTTTTTGGTCTTTTTATGGGTAAATTCTATAATAATTTTATTTTATTTCATTTTCTTTATTTCTGAGATATACATTTTAAAGTAATAACTAGAATTACGACTTATAACATTATACCAGAACATATAAGATTTTTAGAAATTTCATGTAATGTCTGAAACATTTATATTAACATATTTCCGTACAAATAACCCAATGAAAGTTTAGTATTAGTTGTTTTGTTTGTTTGTTTTTGTTTTTTTATACTGCAGGTTCTTATTAGTCATCAATTTTATACACATCAGTGTGTACATATCAATCCCAATCGCCCAATTCAGCACACCACCATCCCCACCCCACTGCGGTTTTCCCTCCTTGGTGTCCATACGTTTGTTCTCGACATCTGTGTCTCAACTTCTGCCCTGCAAACCGGTTCATCTGTACCATTTCTCTAGGTTCCACATACATGCGTTAATATACAATATTTGTTTTTCTCTTTCTGACTTACTTCACTCTCTATGACAGTCTCTAGATCCAACCACGTCTCAACAAATGACCCAATTTCATTCCTTTTTATTGCTGAGTAATATTCCATTGTATATATGTACCACATCTTCTTTATCCATTCATCTGTCAGTGGGCATTTAGGTTGCTTCCATGACCTGGCTATTGTAAATAGTGCTGTAATGAACATTGGGGTGCATGTGTCTTTTTGAATTATGGTTTTCTCTGGGTATATGCCCAGTAGTGGGATTGCTGGGTCATATGGTAATTCTATTTTTAGTTTTTTAAGGAACCTCCATACTATTCTCCACAGTGGCTGTATCAATTTACATTCCCACCAACAGTGCAAGAGGGTTCCCTTTTCTCCACACCCTCTCCAGCATTTGCTGTTTGTAGATTTTCTGATGATGCCCATTCTAAGTGGTGTGAGGTGATACGTCATTGTAGTTTTGATATGCATTTCTCTAATAATTAGTGATGTTGAGCAGCTTTTCATGTGCTTCTTGGCCATCTGTATGTCTTCTTTGGAGAAATGTCTATTTAGGTCTTTAGCCCATTTTTGGATTGGGTTGTTTGTTTCTTTAATATTGAGCTGCATGAGCTGTTTATATATTTTGGAGATTAATCCTTTGCCCGTTCATTCGTTTGCGAATATTTTCTCCCATTCTGAGGGTTGTCTTTTTGTCTTGTTTATGGTTTCCTTTGCTGTGCAAAAGCTTTCAAGTTTCATTAGGTCCCATTTGTTTATTTTTGTCTTTCTTTCCATTACTCTAGGAGGTGGATCAAAAAAGGTCTTGCTGTGATTTATGTCAAAGAGTGTTCTCCCTATGTTTTCCTCTAAGAGTTTTATAGTGTCCGGTCTTACATTTAGGTCTTGAATCCATTTTGAGTTTATTTTTGTGTATTGTGTTAGAGAGTGTTCTACTAATTTCATTCTTTTACCTGTAGCTGTCCAGTTTTCCCAGCACCACTTATTGAGGAGACTGTCTTTTCCCATTGTATATCTTTGCCTCCTTTGTCATAGATTAGTTGACCAGAGGTGCGTGGGTTTATCTCTGGGCTTTCTATCTTGTTCCATTGATCTATGTTTCTGTTTTTGTGCCAGTACCATATTGTCTTGATTACCGTAGCTTTGTAGTATAGTCTGAAGTCAGGGAGTCTGATTCCTCCAGCTCCGTTTTCTTCCCTCAAGACTTCTTTGGCTATTCGGGGTCTTTTGTGTATCGTTACAAATTTTAAGATGATTTGTTCTAGTTCCGTAAAAAATGCTATTGGTAATTTGATAGCGATTGCAATGAATCTGTAGATTGCTTTGGGTAGTATAGTCATTTTCACAATATTGATTCTTCCAATCCAAGAACATGGTATATCTCTCCCTCTGTTGGTATCATCTTTAATTTCTTTCATCAGTGTCTTATAGTTTTCTGCATACAGGTCTTTTGTTTCCCTAGGTAGGTTTATTCTTAGGTATTTTATTCTTTTTGTTGCAATGGTAAATGGGAGTGTTTCCATAATTTCTCTTTCAGATTTTTCATCATTAGTGTAGAGGAATGCAAGAGATTTCTGTGCATTAATTTTGTATCCTGCTACTTTACCAAATTCATTGATTAGCTCTAGTAGTTTTCTGGTGGCATTTTTAGGATTCTCTATGTATAGTATCATGTCATCTGCAAACAGTGACAGTTTTACTTCTTCTTTTCCAATTTGGATTCCTTTTATTTCTTTTTCTTCTCTGATTGCTGTGGCTAGGACTTCCAAAACTATGTTGAATAATAGTGGTGAGAGTGGACATCCTTGTCTCTTTCCTGATGTTATAGGAAATGCTTTCAGTTTTTCACCATTGAGAATGATGTTTGCTGTGGGTTTATCATATATGGCCTTTATTATGTTGAAGTAGGTTCCCTCTATGCCCACTTTCTGGAGAGTTTTTATCAGAAATGGGTGTTGAATTTTGTCAAAAGCTTTTTCTGCATCTATTGAGATGATCATATGGTTTTTATTCTTCAATTTGTTAATATGGTGTATCACATTGCTTGATTTGTGTATATTGAAGAATCCTTGCATCCCTGGGATAAATCCCACTTGATCATGGTGTATGATCCTTTTAATGTGTTGTTGGATTCTGTTTGCTAGTATTTTGTTGAGGATTTTTGCATCTATATCCATCAGTGATATTGGTCTGTAATTTTCTTTTTTTGTAGTATCTTTGTTTGGTTTTGGTATCAGGGTGATGGTGGCCTCTTAGAATGAGTTTGGGAGTGTTCCTTCCTCTGCAATTTTTGGAAGAGTTCGAAAAGGATGGGTGTTAGCTCTTCTCTAAATGTTTGATAGAATTCCCCTGTGAAGCCATCTGATCCTGGACTTTTGTTTGTTGGAAGATTTTGAATCACAGTTTCAATTTCATTACTTGTGATTGGTCTGTTCATGTTTTCTGTTTCTTCCTGGTTCAGTCTTGGAAGTTTATACCTTTCTAAGAATTTTTCCATTTCTTCCAGGTTGTCCGTTTTATTGGCATAGAGTTGCTTGTAGTAGTCTCTTAGGATGCTTTGTATTTCTGCAGTGTCTCTTGTAACTTCTCCTTTTTCATTTCTAATTTTATTGATTTGAGTCCTCTCCCTCTTTTACTTGATGAGTCTGGCTAATGGTTTATTAATTTTGTCTATCTTCTCAAAGAACCGGCTTTTAGTTTTATTGATCTTTGCTATTGTTTTCTTTGTTTCTATTTCATTTATTTCTGCTCTGATCTTTATGATTTCTTTCCTTCTGCCAACTTTGGGTTCTGTTCGTTCTTCTTTCTCTAGTTCCTTTGGGTGTAAGGTTAGATTGTTTACTTGAGATTTTTCTTGTTTCTTGAGGTAGGCTTGTAGAGCTATAAACTTCCCTCTTAGAACTGCTTTTGCTGCATCCCATAGGTTTTGGATTGTCGTGTTTTCATTGTCATTTGTCTTTAGGTATTTTTTGATTTCCTCTTTGATTTCTTCAGTGATCTCTTGGTTATTTAGTAACGTATTGTTTAGCCTCCATGTGTTTGTGTTTTTTACGTTTTTTTCCCTGTAATTCATTTCTAATCTCATAACGTTGTGATCAGAAAAGATGCTTGATATGATTTCAATTTTCTTAAATTTACTGAGGCTTGATTTGTGACCCAAGATGTGATCTATCCTGGAGAATGTTCCGTGTGCACTTGAGAAGAAAGTGTAATCTGCTGTTTTTGGATGGAACGTCCTATAAATATCAATTAAATTTATCTGTTCTGTTTCCTTATTTGTTTTCATTTTGGATGATCTGTCCATTGGTGTAAGTGAGGTGTTAAAGTCCCCCACTATTATTGTGTTACTGTCGATTTCCTCTTTTATAGCTGTTAGCAGTTGCCTTATGTATTGAGGTGCTCCTATGTTGGGTGCATATATATTTATAATTGTTATATCTTCTTCTTGGATTGATCCCTTGATCATTATGTAGTGTCCTTCCTTGTCTCTTGTAACATTCTTTATTTTAAAGTCTATTTTATCTGATATGAGTATAGCTACTCCAGCTTTCTTTTGATTTCCATTTGCATGGAATGTCTTTTTCCATCCCCTCACTTTCAGTCTGTATGTGTCCCTAGGTCTGAAGTGGGTCTCTTGTAGACAGCATATAGATGGGTCTTGTTTTTGTATCCATTCAGCAAGCCTATGTCTTTTGGTTGGAGCATTTAATCTATTCACGTTTAAGGTAATTATCGATATTTATGTTCCAATTACCATTTTCTTAATTGCTTTGCGTTTGTTTTTGTAGATCCTTTTCTTCTCTTGTGTTTCCCACTTAGAGAAGTTCCTTTAGCATTTGTCGTAGAGCTAGTTTGGTGGTGCTGAATTCTCTTAGCTTTTGCTTGTCTGTAAAGCTTTTGATTTCTCCATTGAATCTGAATGAGATCCTTGCCAGGTAGAGTAATCTTGGTTGTAGGTTCTTCCCTTTAATCACTTTAAGTATATCATGCCACTCCCTTCTGGCTTGTAGAGTGTCTGCTGAGAAATCAGCTGTTAACCTTATGGGAGTTCCCTTGTATGTTATTTGTTGTTTTTCCCTTGCTGCTTTCAATAATTTTTCTTTGTCTTTAATTTTTGCCAATTTGATTACTCTGTGTCTCGGCGTGTTTCTCCTTGGGTTTATCCTGTATGGGACTTGCTTCCTGGACTTGGGTGGCTATTTCCTTTCCCATGTTAGGGAAGTTTTCGACTCTAATCTCTTCAAATATTTTCTCTGGTCCTTTCTCTCTCTCTTCTCCTTCTGGGACCCCTATAATGCAAATGTTGTTGCGTTTAATGTTGTCCCAGAGGTCTTTTAGGCTGTCTTCATTTCTTTTCATTCTTTTTTCTTTATTCTGTTCCATAGCAGTGAATTCCACCATTCTGTCTTCCAGGTCACTTATCTGTTCTTCTGCCTCAGTTATTCTGCTATTGATTCCTTCTAGTGTAGTTTTCATTTCAGTTATTGTATTGTTCATCTCTGTTTGTTTGATCTTTAATTCTTCTAGGTCTTTGTTAAACATTTCTTGCATCTTCTCGATCTTTGCCTCCATTCTTTTTCCAAGGTCCTGGATCATCTTCACTATCATTATTCTGAATTCTTTTTCTGGAAGGTTGCCTATCTCCACGTCATTTAGTTATTTTTCTGGGGTTTTATCTTGTTCCTTCATCTGGTACATAGCCCTCTGCCTTTTCATCTTGTCTATCTTTCTGTGAATGTGGTTTTTGTTCCACAGGCTGAAGGATTATAGTTTTTCTTGCTTCTGCTCTCTGCCCTCTGGTGGATGAGGCTACCTAAGAGACTTGATGGGGGGGACTGGTAGTGGGTACAGCTGACTGTTGCTCTGGTGGGCAGAGCTCAGTAAAAGTTTATTCCACTTGACTGTTGATGGGTGGGGCTGGGTTCCCTCCCTGTTGGTTGTTTGGCCTGAGGTGACTCAACACTGGAGCCCACCTGGGCTCTTTGGTGGGGCTAATGACAGACTCTGGGAGGGGTCATACCAAGGAGTACTTCCCAGAACTTCTGCTGTCAGTGTCCTTGTGCCCACGCTGAGCCACAGCGCCCCCCCCGCCTCTGCAGGAGACCCTCCAACACTAGCAGGTAGGTCTGGTTCAGTCTCCCCGGGGGTCACTGCTCCTTCCCCTGGGTCCCGATGCACACACTACTTTGTGTGTGCCCTCCAAGAGTGGAGTCTCTGTTTCCCCCAGTCCTGTCGAAGTCCTGCCATCAATTCCCACTAGGCTTCAAAGTCTGATTCTCTTGGAATTCCTCCTCCCATTGCCAGACCCCCAGGTTGGGAAGCCTGACGTGGGACTCAGAACCTTCACTCCAGTGGGTGGACTTCTGTGGTATAAGTGTTCTCCAGTCTGTGAGTCACCCACCCAGCAGTTATGGGATTTGACTTTACTGTGATTGTGCCCCTCCTACCGTCTCATTGTGGCTTCTCCTTTGTCTTTGGATGTGGGGTATCTTTTTTGGTGAGTTCCAGTGTCTTCCTGTTGATGATTGTCCAGCAGCTAGTTGTGATTCTGGTGTTCTCTCAAGAGGGAGTGAGAGCATGTCCTTCTACTCTGCCATCTTGGTTCCTCTCCTATTTATGATACTTTTTATTTGGCAGGTATGTAGTACAAGAAGAAACTTTCCTGACTTGATGAGGCATATCTATCAAAACATCAGCAATGGAAAATTAGAAAATGTAAATTTAAAAAAGCCCTAGTCATAAATGAAAATGACAGAAAATTAAAGAAAATATCTAGAAATAAAACTAATGCAAATGTGCAATATCTATAATAAAAACATTACCATAGGACATAAAAGAAGATATAATTAAATAGATTAATTAATCTATTAATTAATTCCAAACAGAAATAAAATATAGTAAAGATAGACATTCTCCACTAAATAAGTTGCAAAATAAATGCAATCCCAATTCAAAGCCTAACAAGATTTTTTTTTCAACATCTTTATTGGAGTATAATTGCTTACAATGGTGTGTGAGTTTCTGCTTTATAACAAAGTGAATCAGTTATACATATACATATGTCCCCATATCTCTTCCCTCTTGCGTCTCCCTCCCTCCCACCCTCCCTATCCCACCCCTCTAGTTGGTCACAAAGCAGCAAGCTGATCTCCCTGTGCTATGCAGCTGCTTCCCACTAGCTATCTGTTTTACGTTTGGTACTGTATATATGTCTATGACACTCTCTCACTTTGTCCCAGCTTACCCTTCCCCCTCCCCAAGTCCTCAAGTCCATTCTCTAGTAGGTCTGTGTTTTTATTCCTGTCTTGCCCCTAGGTTCTTCATGAGCACTCTTTTTTTTTTAGATTCCATATATATGTGTTAGCATACGGTATTTGTTTTTCTCTTTCTGACTTACTTCACTCTGTATGACAGACTCTGTGTCCATCCACCTCACTACAAATACCTCCATTTCGTTTCTTTTTATGGCTGAGTAATATTCCATTGTATATATGTGACACATCTTTATCCATTCATCTGTCGTTGGACACTTAGGTTGCTTCCATGTCCTGGCTATTGTAAATAGAGCTGCAGCGAACATTGTGGTACATGACTCTTCTTGAATTATGGTTTTCTCAGGGTATATGCCCAGTAGTGGGATTGCTGGGTCGTATGGTAGTTCTATTTTTAGTTTTTTAAGGAACCTCCGTACTGTTCTCCATAGTGGCTGTATCAATTTACATTCCCACCAACAGTGCAAGAGGGTTCCCTTTTCTCCACACCCTCTCCAGCATTTATTGTTTGTAGATTTTTTGATGATGGCCATTCTGACCAGTGTGAGATGATATCTCATTGTAGTTTTGATTTGCATTTCTCTAATGATGAATGATGTTGAGCGTTCTTTCATGTGTTTGTTGGCAATCTGTATATCTTCTTTGGAGAAATGTCTATTTAGGTCTTCTGCCCATTTTTGAGAAATGGAAATTAAAACAAAAATAAACAAATGGGACCTAATGAAACTTAAAAGCTTTTGCACAGCAAAGGAAACCATAAACAAGACGAAAAGACAACCCTCAGAATGGGAGAAAATATTTGCAAATGAAGCAACTGACAAAGGATTAATCTGCAAAATTTACAAGCAGCTCCTGCAGCTCAATATCAAAAAAACTAACAAGATTTTTAAATGAAATTTGACAGTCCAATTCTCAGAAAAGATGCAAAAGTAGCCAAAAATATTTAAGGAAAGAAGGAAAAAGATGGAGAATTTATGCTTTCAGATTTCAAAGTATGCTATAGAAATATAACAATTAGAATTGTATGACACAGATACATTCATATACATATGAAAATGGAGGAGAACAGAATCCATGGTGTGGGGCCTGCCAAACTATTGAGAATAGGACTGAACAAATGGAGGTGAAAAAAAATTGTTAGATTCCTAACTTGGTGCCAAGACAAAAACAACATATATTCGAGGTAGATTAAAGATATAAATGTCTAAAATAAAACTATAAGAGCATTCAAAAAATATATGTGTAATCTTGGAGAACTTTGAAAGATACAAAGTACATATGCTATAAAAGAAACTATTGATAGATTTGACATTAATGTTTAAAACATGTGCAGGAAAAAAATAATATTCCTACCAATATTATTAATCTTTACCATTAAGAAATTTAGAATCTTCAGAAGAAATGGCTGAAAACTCAGGAAATTAAGGAACTACCAATTGTTCAAGGCTTACTCAGTAATTGACTCCATCTGGGGTCTTGACAGACTATCTCATTTAATCTCAGGGAATCCTCATCAAACTTAAAAGGATGTATTACTATCATCATGTTGCTGAAGATGAAACTTGCCTTTAATCACATGTCAAGCAATTGACTGGAGTGGAATTCTAACCCAATGCTTTCAGCACCATCTTGACTCCCTGTTAATAAGAAAACATCAGGAATTATACAGGAAATTGCATGAGTGCTGAATAGCCTGTGAAAATAGTGAATCAGTTAGGATTGGTAGATTAAGATAGAAATAATCAATTAAAATGCACTCAAAGTTAACAGCTATTTAGTATATTGTATGGAGGAAACAAAGGATAAGAAGGAAGCAGAGGACGTACTGAGAGGCTGTTGAAATGATTTAGTAAAACACTGAGAGCCTGGACCAGTCAGTCTTCCAAGGCATGAATCTGTAAAATGTTACCAAGTGCTAAATAACAGCACATTAGAGCCAGATTCAGCTGTAAGAGAAATCATTTTAGTCTACTTCCAAGGTTGTAATGAGGTGGCTGGTGTGCTGACAGCACTGATACTGTTTGTTAGTTAAGAGTAGTGGTGGCCAGCTGAAAATGCGACCGGGGACTGCCTCTTGTGAGGTCATGTCAGTTGTCACTAATCTCCTTAAACTTGCGTTCTTGATACTAGGTGTAGTGATCTTGTGTCTTGGGAAGTTTCTGGACCGCTAAGTAGAGACAGTAGAAAGCTTATCAAAAGGGTTCTCTGAGAGAAATTTGGGATCTTCAGAGTGTTTGCTGATTTGAAAAGGCCAGAATCTACTTAAAAGAAGATAAGATCCTATTATTCATGTTAGCAGATGATAGGAGGATTTCTTCAGTGTGGTTTTTCTTTTTTTTCCTATTGATAGGAATAATTCTGATGTATTTATATTATTTTTTTACCTTTTTTTTAATAAATTTATTTTTGGCTGCGCTGGGTCATTGTTGCTGTGCACGGGCTTTCTCTAGTTGTGGCGAGCGGGGGCTACTCTTCGTTGCGGTGTGCAGGCTTCTCATTGCGGTGGCTTCTCTTGTTGTGGAGCACAGGCTTTAGGCACACGGGCTTCAGTAGTTGTGGCACATGGGCTTTACAGCGCAGGCTCAGTAGTTGTGGCACACGGGCTTAGTTGCTCCACGGCATGTTGGATCTTCCCGGACCAGGGCTCGAACCCGTGTCCCCTGCACTGGCAGGCGGATTCTTAACCACTGTGCCACCAGAGAAGTCCCCTATATTATTTTAAGTAGTGTCAATCCCTACTCTGTGTTAATCTACTAGGTTAACACTACCACATCCCGAAGTCCTTCAATCCATTAGGTCCTTTCAAAGTCCTGCAGTGGTTTAAGAACACTGGTGAGCTTTGCAATGAATATGGCCATTCAAATTATAGGATTTGGGACACCAAGAGTAAGGTCCTGGCCCCCAGCATGCCAACTGAAATATGAAACCTCACCTAGTAATCTCTCCCCATATGCCCATTTTATGTGACTTGATGTCTGCCTCAATTTTTGTTTGCTTTCATTCAGTAAAAATGGCACTACCCATCTGGCCTAAGCCTGATAAGTACATGGCTCTTCCCAGCCTCTTAAGAGGCTTAGTTCTGCATCTGGACCCATAGGCAGCAGTTGGATTGACTTTAACATGAACCAACAGCCTGGAATCCAAGTACTGTTGGTCCCCAAATGTTTCCATGTTTGCTGAGCTCCCATGGTTAATGAGACCTAGACTGATAGTCCAACTCTTTGAAAAGGAATATGCTTCACAAATGTGAACAACTCCCCATCAATATATTAGGAGGAAATAAAAACCATTGCCTGAATTAAACAAAAAGGGGAAATTAAAATGTTGCTGTCTGGTTATTATGGTATATAATATCACCAAATAAACAGGTTAAAATGTTTATTTTGATGGGTGGTTAAAAATCTTTTTTTTCAATTTATATTGTTTGTTATGGCCAATAAAATTCTTAGCTGTTTCCACTTTGGACACTTGAGTTAGAATGTTAACATTTGGGGGTAAATATTATTTTGGTCAGATGAAGACTGCTGCCTTGTATAAGGTGAAACAGTTTTCCACTAGAAAAAAATTGGAAGGTAACTGTAAAGCAATGTGCCAATATATTTGTGAGATTTAAGCCACCTAAAAAAGTGAGAAAAGAATGTCTAAGATTTTCTCCTCCAATGAAAAAAAACCTATAAACTAGAGATGCCTTTGTTTTACTTTTTGAAAATACAGTCTAGTGCCTTGAGTGGTTTCTTTCTCAACACATAATTGATTCTTGGAATGACATTCACTTTGAGTATGGACAGTTTTGCCTTTGGGACAGAAGCAGTTGTTTCTACCTTTGTCATTTTGTACAACAGCTATAGTAGGAGAACTATTTTCTCTCCAAATTACCACTTAAGAGACCTAGAAAGCTAAACAATGTCATTTTGTATATTTGTGAAAGAGAAAACGTCCTTCTACTCTAAACCAAGGAGAGGAAAAAAGCAATTGAACTAATGGTATCTTCATCACTGGGAATATACCACAAGTCATTAAAAATAGAGACATGTAGCATATTTAAGGATACAGTTAAAACAGTGGTGTATTGAAATTTTTGAAAAGGATTTAAAAAATAGGAAAGATTTTTTTCAGACTAGCAAAAAAATTAATGAAATTTTTAAAAAGACTACAGATATAAAAATTTTTTCAATGTATTTTTCTTATCTCTTTCCTTTTTGAGAAGAGACCTTGCATAAAAGATGGAACAAAACATGCCTCACGTGACAAGTGAATACGGGAACAGATAGATTATGCATTTGTTACTAAATAACTTTTTCTCTTAGCTGTAATAATAGATCACCATTGTTCTTTACATTCGATTCATAATTCTAAGGAGCCAAATGGTGTATTTATCCAGCTATAGATAAAACTTCAAAGTCATATAACTTGAGTGAACCAAGTGTGAACTATATAAACATCATAACTGGAAAAAAAATCAGAAACTAAGGATAAGTTAAGTATAATTTAAGTATAAATATATACCCAGTGTTGTACATATATTCTTTCTTTCTTTTTCTTCCTCAGGGTTTGCAGGTAGATTTAGTGATTATGAAAAGAATATTACTAAGAATGACCTAAATCAACAAGTATATTACAATGAAATAGCAATAAATGACTACAGTGCACTGATGAGAATGTGTTCCATTTTGCTTCAACTGACCTTCCATTAAACACAAAATTTGATAGTATTGTATTTGTTAAACAAGCTACAAATAGTAAAGTGCTGTTATTTTTTAGTATTTATTAATATTTTACCAAATTTCTTGCTAAGAACGTTTTATCATTGCCTTCAAGTGAGAATTCTAATCTATATACAATTTATTTTAAATTGTCCCCTATTACTTTTACTACCTCTTTATCAGTAATCCAAATCCTCAAAAACTTCCAAACTTAATCTTTTAAAAACCTGAAATTTGTTTACCAAAGTACCTGACAAAAAATAAGAAAAAAAGGCCATTATTGTGTTGGCCAATTAACCAGATTTTTTACACAATTTAAAAATATTATTTATAAGAATTTAATTAGAATGTTGGCCTTCCTATAATTAAAAAAGATTGTGCCCAAAATTATTGTAGCTTTCTTTCAAAATATTTTCAGGGGATTGTTATATGGTCAAATGTATTTTTCAATGAGAAAAATAATGGATTAAACTTTAACCTGAAGACATGAGGCGTTAAGAAGTAACAACACCATCCATAAAAGAAGGCACTATAAATGTCCTGAAAACATTTTCCTATGGCATTTCTAATTCAACCTGAAAAAAATCAATTTGCACACAATTTTTATAAGTTCAGCTATTCAATGATGTATCATAAATATACATTTTTCTCATATCTCTCTCACAAAATGATTGTGAGCCATTATATTCTCTCTCTGCATAAGAGAATATGGAAATTCAATGAGGTCGTGTCTTTGCCTCATCATTTGGATACAAAACATCTTCATTGTCCATGTTTCCCAGTTTATTGATATTTTCACTTCAAAGAAACTCATATTCACAGTTTTATACCTGAAATAATCATTATCTAGAAGAAAGTTTTAAGTTAAAATGAAAATAACCTTTAATATTGGTGTTATACTTCCGATGATCACCATCATTAAGTGCATATCATCGGGACATGTGAGTAGTTTACAAGCTGGCAAATATTTTTGTTGAAAGAAAAATACGTTAAACCTATAAAGAATATATTATATGCTTTACTCAAAGTTTTTTCTCTATCTCTAGATTGTTTTTAGTAATAAAGCTTCAAGTATAGAACTGAACCCTACATAATATGTAACAATGTAAACATCTCGATATATGAATCAATTAGGAAAGGTAATGTTTGTGTAGGAGGGTGCCTGGTAAGCTAAACTTTTCCTTTTTAAGCAAAAAAGGCAAGTTTGAGTCAATTTTGAGGAGACACGTGAAGGAAAATGTTTGCAGAGGCTAAATGGGTATGCATATGCGAATGGGCTTGTTGAATGTAAGGTAACTGGAACATATAAAGGGACATATAAGGAAAAATTAATGCATAGCCCACTTAAAAGCATTCAAGCACAAAAATTTCAAAATCCTGTGGTAGTCATTAACCCTTGTTTAGGTGAGATTTAGAAAACACAAGTTACCTTGGAGCATTTAGTTCTTTGTTTTCAGAGTCACTGGACCAGCACCTCCTATTTTACAAACGCCAGTTTTACACTTGTTACTCCCGGGGAAGAGTATAAAACAATTATTTTTTTGATTTGACGAAGGCTGCTGCTTCTAATAAACTCTTGAAATGCCGGACATCACAGGGAGAAGGGAGAAAATTTCCTAGCAACAGAGAAAGCTACCAGAAAGAAAAGGATTTCGACCTAACTTATTCTCTGTGCTCAGGACTTGAGATGGTCTGACTGGGGGTCATTGGTAGAAAACAACACCAATGACTGCAAAGAGGATCTTGCCATGCTATACGAGAGAATCTTAAGACCAGGACCACGAAGTTCATGAATGTATGGCTGAGACTAGAAGCCCCTTCAAGCCTTTTTGACTCATCATTTAAGTACAAAATAAGTGTTCTGCACATGAATGTGACTGACAGCGCTATATCCTGGGTGCCAAATCAGATATCATGACTGAATGAAAAAGGGTAATCCTTGCTTGATGCAAAGGAACAGATTACAATAGCAGCACAGAGTGGTGAAAACAGAGGCAAGGGCATCCCTGAATCAGACCTACAAGTAACTGATTAGAATGTCCCACTGCTCACCACCTCATGCTTGAAATCAGCTCCAACAGCTGTGGACCTTAGTAAGTAAGCCCCAGGAATCTTGGACAACTGGCCCAATGATGTCCTAAAAGGGAGATTCTGGTCTTCTGCCTTCTATGGCTAGTGAAGATAGAGGAGGGATCAAGTAATTAACTAAAGAAATAGAAAAGGTATCATATTTGTAGTCCTGGCTGGAGAAGTGGGTCTTTCTGGTTACATCTGGTTTATTAAGAAATCAAAGATTAATGAGTACATTTTTCAGGTAGAGAATTCAAATTCAAATTCTTATTTAGAGCTTGTAGTGATATGGTTCCCTTTTTAAATAAAATTTTTAAAAACTACACATATTCAAAAAAGTATAGACATTTACCTTTAGAATATTTTAGCTACCTTTAATAAACAAAATCTAGTAATGAAGATATGATTTCACATTTGCATCGCATACCATTTTACATATGCTTTTTCATTTCAGCTTCACTGCACCACTGTGATTTAGGCCAAATTACAGTTTTGTTATTCACGACTCAGAGGATAGATAATGTTTGAAAAGTTAGACCAAGCACCCAGGTCTTTTGGACCAAATGACGGTGCATACAATAGCAGAGAACCTCAAATAAATAGCCAAGTACACCTTAAAGGACCGTAGGATCAAAAGTATAAAGGGAGTTGATGTTTCTCTCCTTGCCCACCCAGTGTCCATTTCAGCTACCTACATCTTTGTATTTGGGGAGCAGAAAAGAGAAAGAGGAAGACGGCAATGCTACTTGCCAAAAGAGGAGCCGGAAAGGAGATCCCCCTGGTCCTCCTTCCCCACCTTTCCCAAAATGGGATAAAAGGGCCCTTGCCTAAGAGTCACATGGGGTCTCGTTACCAACAAAGAGCCCCAGGCTCACCTCCAGAGCCTATGGCTGGGATCTCTCAGGTGACCTATGGGGATCTTCATTTTTAATGGCCTGAAGTGCTTAGTCTGCACACAAATGTGTGTAAGGACCACTGCCTACTCCCTGCAAGAAGTGCCTTACATATTAGTTTAAAGTCCTAGTGTTAAAGCTATTTGATTAACAGTATTTTCAATATCACATAATTTGTTTATAAAGTCTTAATGAATGGGTCTGTGTTTAAGTCATTATGAATTCCAGAAAATTACTCTTTGCATTTTTCCATCTCCTACCCGAAATGGATCAGCTTATGAATTGGCTTTTGAAATAAAAACCATGTTGTTTTTAAATATTTCCCTTCTGTTTTCAACTAGTAAAATATCTCATGTCCTGAGGAAAATATATAAAACATTAAAAGAAAGGTCAATATTGAAATTGGAATCTTGTAATAAAATGATATAGAAAATTTGAATATGGTTTGTTTAGTCTAATGCTGCCAGAACTTCAGTTACTCCCTTCATTAAGTCTGACAGTTACCACAGGACTATTTCGATCTTACTCAATTCTGACAAAAGGCACTTGGCTTAAACAAGATGAGAAGATCTGAGTTTAGGTAAATTTCTGCTTTAGAAGAGACGATGCTTCAGGGATAAAAGAAAAATTCTTTAGAAGCTATCTATAAATGAAAACTCATAAATGAATTAATATAAAAGTCAATATTTTTCTGTATAAAAGACCAATTTTCTTAATATCATTTATTTACTAATACATTCTTTTTCCAACTGAATTCTAATGATTCTTCTATTATGTCCTAAGTTCCCATAGATGCTTGGCATTAGGTCTTTACTATTTTGTTTCAATTATTAGAATTGTCATAAGATATGCCAGGACAAGATTCCCCTCTTTGTTCTACTTTTTCAGAATTGTATTGGACCATGAACCCCTCATATAGATTCAGATTCAGTTTGTCTGGTTATGTAAAATGCTATTAAGAATTTTATTTTAATTGCACTACAATTATGGACTAATAAAGCAGAAGTTTGACATATTTCTAGTTTTGAAACTTTTCATCCATAACCATGGCAAATTTTCACATTATTATATTTTTCCAATAACATTTTATGTTTCTTTCATATAGTTATTATACATCTTTTGTGAAGTTTATTTCTGCATATTTGTATTTTTTGAGTAGTATCAGTTTTCTATAAGATTTCATTTTTGGTTTTTGCTGATGCACAGATTTATTTTTGTGTGCTGATTTTTTTTGTAAATGGGAATCATTTTATACTCTTTTTAGTTCCAACATTTGTCTGCGTATTTTCTCGGGCTTGATGTATATTCTGTCACCTACAAATGAAAATCACTTTGCCTCCTTCTTCCCTCTCATTCTACTTTTAAAATTTTTTCTGGTTTTAATGCATCAGCCAGATTCTTCAGTAAAATAGTGAAAAATAGGCTGATAGCATACATTCTTGTCCTAACTTCAATCAAAATGTTTCTAAATGTTTGCCACTAAACATTTGTAGGGGATGTTGGTAGTTGTCCTTTATCAAGTTAAGATAGTTCTCTTCTATCCCTAGCTTGCAAAGAGTTTATATGTAATAAATTTTATCAGTTTCTTCTTTGGAAACTATTGCGATGTTCTCTTTAACCCTTTAGTCTGCTAATACGGTATATTGCTCTAATGTTTTTTCTGATGTTAATCTGTCTTTATACTTCTAATATAAACCCCCTTGGTCATCGTGCCTTATTTTTTAATACTGGTGGATTTGATATGGTAATGATTTATTTAGGATTTTTACATCAGTGTCCATATTGCATAGCCTTTCTTTTTAGTCTTCCCACCCTTCTGTGTCTTCCTTAGAGCGTATCTGCCCCACACCTGCTCTTGATCCTTCTAAATCAGATCATGTTGCTAAAGCTAAAAACCAAAGTCCTTAACAGAGCTCACAACACACTATGTAAGCCACTCCCACAACCTCCCAGACTGCATCTCCTGTCCCATTACCATTGCTCACCCCTGTGCTTGCTGTTTCTTGAACCAACCACATATACCCTTGCCTCAGAGCATTTGTCCTCACTGTTCTCTCTGCCTGGAGTGCTTTCCCTTAAATGTCTGCACGGCCACTCTCTAATTTTTTTAGGGCTGCTCAAATGTCACCTCTTAAGTGAAGCCATCCCTAGTGAAGCTACATAAAATAACACCCCCTTCTCTATTCCTATCCTACTCAACTTAATTTTTCTTCATAGCATTTGTCATTACATGACATATTTTGTATTTATCGTCATGCATTTATTTGTGGTTAGTTTTCAGACAACTAAAATATGAGTTTCATGAGAGCAAGGATCGTATTTATTTTGTTCTTCATTGTTTGTATCCCCATCAGTGAACACGTCTGGACCATGGTAGGTGCTCCAGAAAATTGGAGGTAGTGTTGTGGGGGGTACCTGCATGTAGAAATAGTGTTCATTGATTCATCCAGTACATAATTGCTCACTTACAGCAATTGTGCCTAGTCTTGTGCCAGACATTGGAGTGTCCATGCCCAGGGTTCTGGTTTCCAAGAGTGACGTGTCCACTCTCTCCAGGAGAAGGCCGGCCACTCAGTCACTTGCCCATGTCAAGGCACACAGTGCTTCTGAACATCATGTTCAGGCAAGACAGTCATTTCCTAACCCTGGCTTTGTCCTAGTATTTCAACGCTAGCTCTCTGATTCCAAGGAGACTTCCAGCAGGACTCCTTCTCCACTCAACCATAAGACCAGTCATTCTTCCTCATCCTCCCCTCTCGCCCAGCCCTTCCACCTCAGCCTGTGCTTTGTTTTGTTTTTATATCTTTGTCATTTGGTACAGGCAAAAGAACTGCTTAATTGACTCAGTTTAATACAAGATCTAAAGATGGTCTACATTATTCTTTACCATTTGTATGGAAGACACGTTAGAGTATTCTCTTAGCTTCAAAAGTGAAATCATGATTTGATGTACTAATCATTACTCTTAATATATAACAGTAATTCAGAGCAAAAAGAATGCATTTGGGCATTCTCTGCTCAAGTTTAGTAAGAAGTAGGATCAAGTACTATTTCAAAGCTCAAACTCCAAAGCCAGACTCTCTAGGTTCAGTCCACTTACTAGCTGTGTGACCTTGAGAGAGTTACTTCATCTGTAAAAAATTTCTTCTTGATTATAGCGGTATAAGGTTGTTATAGGTTGAAGTAATTATAGGTATATACAAAATGCTTAAAACAGGGCTTGGCATATACGAGTACATTTTAACTGTGAGCTCACTTGCTCTTTTTCTCTTATCCACAAATTATTGTCATAAAAAATTATGTTTTCCACAACAGTGCTACATACATACATAAACATAGTCATGAGATCACATTTATTTTATCTTTATTCACAGTTCCTTAGGAAGAGACATCTTTAGATTTAAGTTGTATTAATCTGATAAAAGACCAGATTGGACCCAGGCTTGTCTAATATTGTGCTTTCTAGATTAGAGTATCAATAATCCAATCTTATAGTTATCAATTTTGGTACATCTTATGTTTGAGGTGGTAGGCAGCAGATTAACAGAACTATCCAGAATTCACATATTCCAGTTATCCTCCAACCACTCCTTCTCCCAAAAAGATAAACCAAAAAATGTCTTGACTAAATAGGGAAAAAATAATAAATCTTGAACAGAAAGAGTTCCTATTCATTTTCAAAGCCTCATCATCAACTTCTCTTTCTTTTCCCTCCAAATACACACTATGGAGTCTACATTTCTAAAAACTGGAAATGGTATTATTGCTAGTCGGTGGAGTTAATAACATTAAATGCTAGCAACATTTGAGAAGTCAAGACTTCTTTATTAGTGTAAAATTCATGTTACCTATAATTTTTTCATTTTTATAACATGAATAAAAAAATACTTTAGATAGTAAAGAAATGACTTAGTTTAATGTGCATAAATTTAAATACATCAGTCTTGGATACCAAGTAGTGTAAACAGGTTAAAAATTCTCCAACATATGGCAAGGATGTGGAGAACAGGGAAGCCTAGTACACTGTTGGTGAGAATGTAAATTGGTGCAGCCACTATGGAAAGCAGTATGGAGTTTCACCAAAAAACTAAAAATAGAACAACTGTATGATCTGGGAATCCCACCCCTGGGTCTATAGCCAAAGAAAACGAAAACACTAATTCAGAAAGGTACATGTACCCCAATGTTCATAGCAGCATTATTTACAGTAGCCAAGATATGGAAACAACCTAAGTGCCCATCAACAGATGAATGGATAAAGAAGAAGTGATAAATACATATGTATATATATACACACACACACACACACACACACACACACACACATACGGAATATTACTCAGCCATAGAAAAGAATGAAATTTTGCAACTACATGGATGGACCTGGAGGGTATTATGCTTAGTGAAATAAGTTAGACAGATAAAGACAAATACTGTATGTTACCACTAATATGTGGAACTAAAAAATGAACAAACAAATGAATATAACAAAAAGTAAACAAATTTACAGATATAGCGAACAAACTAGTGGTTACCAGTGGGGATAGGGTAGGGAGGAGAGTTTAGATAAGGGTAGGAGATTAAGAGATACAAACTACTATGTACAGAATAGATAAGCCACAAGGATATATTGTATAGCACAGGGAAAATAGAGCCATTATTTTGTAATAACTTTAAATGGAATATAATCCATAAAAATACTGAGTTACTATGCTGTACACCTGAAACTAATATAATATTGTAAATCAACTATACTTCAATAAAATTTTTTTAAATTTATCCAACATAAAATATGCTGAATACTTCATTTCTACCATTTTCCAAGACAGCATAAAAATAGTTTTCTAACTCAAGATAGATAGTTATAGAAATAAAATATATTCAGAATATATTCTTAACCCATTTAAGCTTATGTTACTTCTGATCAAGTATATATCATTATCAAGTATATATATATTACATAGAGCAGATAGGTAGATTTCAATTTATACTTCTGCATCAATCCTCAAAATAGATTCTCTGGAATTTATATCATTGAAAATTTGTATACGTATGAAAATATTTTTACACAATCCAAACTCTGAAGCAAATATTTTTCCTATATATTTAGAAAAGTTTTTTTCCTCCTTTCTTCATGCAGGATATCTTTCATTTGTCTCCGTAAATACCCTTTCCACTCTTCTCCACCCTGCTCTCTGCTCTGAGAGAACATTTGTGGACTATAATGGCTCCCTTGCCCACTGGCTTCCTGTTGAGTTTAGTTAATGAAGAGCATTGGCATGAGATCAAAAGGAAAAAAGAGAGTGAAGTCATGGTATTTATGCCACAGGCTGACTGATCCCTCAACCAAAAGTCACAGCTGCTGTCAGGCAGACCTCACCACTAGCCTCGATGTCTCTGGTTTTCAAGTACTGTTCTCTTCCCCATGTCTCTTCTTGCCTGGGTGATAATCTGGGCTCCCCATGCTGTCCCCTCCCTTTGTCCCTTCTTGCCTGGGGTGGTAACAGCTGTTACTAGCCCTGGTTCCTGCAGTATCCCTTGTAGTTTTCCTACACTCTGCCCACAATAAACACTCCCTTTGTTAAACTGTTGTCAAATTATAATATGAGTATGCCATCATCACACTCAAGACACTCAGCTAAATTTTCCTGCCAACACCATGACTGATACCCTTACCTGAAAGTCCTATGAGACCACCCAAAATAGATGCTTTATTTTGTTCTAGAAAACAGAGCTTACCCTAAGCAGCATATTTGAGTTTTGTTCATTTTTAATGCCTCTTAATGGTTCATGTTGCCACCTTTCTTTCCCTTAGTTGTCCCAAGGTATTCAATGCTGGGCTCCTCTATTGCCCTACACCCTTTACTGAATCAGCCATCTAGTAGTGCTTCACATCTAGAGCTTGTCTTCTGTTTCCACAGCATCTACATTTACCTATCTTAGTTCCATTTCCTTCAGTACCTGCTTACAGGTAAAAGCTACCGAACTGTGATGACATGATAATTGGTTGGTTAGCATATTTTCAGGTTGATGGATCTTTTCTCGAAGCAATGTCTTAATTCAAGGGATTGTAGTAGATTTCTGGAGAAAATATTTTGGGATGAGCAGGCTTTGCACTGCTTCAAAATCATTCCCTAGAGGTGACCATTTACTTTGCCTAAAAATGGAGTCAGATATGTTATAGTCATTAGATATCAGTTTTTAACAAAAATTTGAGAATTATAAAAGTGAATGCAACAATGGTATTAAACATGTTCTAATAGGAAATTGAAAGGATTTTGTCTTTGAAAATAAATTAAGACATGCATTGTCTAACAACAGCATTCCACGAGTAACTGTTGAAAATCCATTATCTATAATATATGAGGAACAAACTTCATATTCATTATTTTCATAATATTAAAAGATTGAAAAAGGATTCAGTTTAAAGATATGTAAAACTTACACCTTATTTTTATATAACTGGATTCTGTTGGTGGTTGTTTGGTGGAGAAAATTTTTCTTTAGTAGGCAGTCAATTTTTAAAAATCCAAAGTGGATTCTGTTGGTGGTTGTTTGGTGGAGATAATTTTTCTTTAGTAGGCAGTCAATTTTTAAAAATCCAAAGTTATTTTCTCATGTTTAAAGACATTCCAAAAATATACTCTGGTAACATCATTTGTCTTCTCACAAGTAGTAGAATATCACAAGCTATTTAAGTCACACTTAAGGTAAAATTTCCATCTCTTTACATAAAATTGCCTTCAATTTTTCATGATCACAATTATAAAATGATAGAGCTCTCATATTAGCTTAATAGATGAGCTGCATCTAAGTGTACAGTTTTAAGTCATTGCAATTCAATTCCTAACTATTTATCAGGATCAGTGTTTATGTGATGGTGAATAATGAGAGTCCCAATTGAGTGATGAGAAGTGGCTTTGATAAAATGTCACAAATCAAATCTCAGCATTGGTTGGTAAAAAAAAAAAAAAAACTACATCCTTTAATAATTAAATATGTATAGTAATTATTTGATGCCAATATTTTGGAAATTATTGTGAAAAAGTAAAACTGCTGATTAATAAAGCCAAATGATAGTTATAAAATGATAAAATGATAGTTATTAATGATAATGATCTTATATTTCTCTCAGTCATTTTTCTCATCAAGCTTCAAATAATATTCCAGTCCACAGAAGCAATATCTATGTCTTGATACGTGGGGATGAACCATGCTTACAATGAAAACAGAGTACAGAGGCATTTGAAAAGAAAGATGATTGGGATTTTAAACATGAAAAATTATGTACAGTTATAGGATCAGAAAGAAGAGAATATTTAGGTTAATGATCACTAGTTGGAAATATTTTTGGTTGGACTGTCCTGGGACTGATTTTGAATCGTCTCTCCAAGATCAGGAGCCCAAATATGAACTCACTTGATACAATCTGCTCTAATGGATGTTCTGATTTCTATGATCCCTGAGAAAAGAGAAACTCATAAGGTGAGGCTCATAATTGCATTCACTCTGCCTGAGGACCATTTCCTGACCTGGCAGAGAAAGCTAGAGTCCAGAAAGAGCATGGAATTCCTACTGGGCTAAAATGGAAAAGATTAGAATACGGGATAGCTAAAACAACTGGAATCTGTGCAGCAAGTTACTGAAGAGAAGGAGGTAATGTATGGAGAAGGGCTGAAGTCATACAGGAGTCCCCTATGAGTCTTTGCTGGTGACTTGTTTGAATATTGACAGTGCAAGACTACCTGGGGCTTACAACAGAGTAGCTGGTCTGGAATTTAGGACAGAACAGATATACCAGAGGTCAAACAGAGATGGGAGATGTTGCAGATCTAGCCCAGCCCGAGTGGAGAAATTTCATTAACACCTTGGGAACACCCAGGATACCCAGCTGAGACAACAGAAATAACAAGCCTTAGAAGTAAGAAACATGCCTTAGAATAAGGCTTGCTTTAGACCTGCGTTAGCAAAGCCTAAAACTATGCCTTGAAAAAAAAAAAAACCCAGGAGGAACAGTGTTTAAAAACGTTTGAGTCTTACCAATCTAAAGAGCTTGAGAGCCACTCGGGATTTTTACGGATTTGTCTGAACATAGTAAAAACAAGCCTACCTAAGTTCAAATTAACCAACCAGTAATTGAACTAACTATGGAAGCAGAAATCAACACTCCTCAAAGTAAGATAATAGAATCCAGAGTCTCTACAAAATACCATTGATGTTGTCCAGTACACCATTAAAAATTATGAAGTATGCAAAGAAAAGTGAAAATGTAGCCCATAGTCAAAAAATTTAACAAGTAGTCAATAGAAATGGAACCCAAGATAGCCCGGATGTTAGATTTAACTAACAGCTATAAATATGTTCAAGGAATTAAGGGAAAATGTGTTCAAAACTAAAAGAAGATATGATTTTAACGAATAACTAGATAACCTAAGCAGAGAAATGGAAACTATTTTTTATAAAATAGTTATAACAGCATGAATATAACAGCAGGAATACTGTGAAAGGTAATTATGTTGTTGTAAGATTATTACTCTTGTGACGTCATAAGTAGGAAGTGTGAAATGACAGTTGTGAGATGGAATATGGTACCATTTTGAGTATGAAAAGACTTAGATGAGCCAAGGATGAATGTTACTAACTTTAGAGCAACCAATAAAAATAAATATGGAGATTTCAACAGCCCTCTTTCAGTAACTGAAAGAAAAAAAAATACAGAAAAATCAATAAAGATATAAAAGTTTGAAAAACAATATCCACCAACTTGATTGGGCATCTAAAGAATTCCACACCCCAAAACTGCAGAATACACTTTATGAAAAGTATGATAGAAAGAGTGCACATAGAACATTAGCCATGATAGACCACGTGCAAGGCCATAAGATATGTCTCAATGAATTTCAGAAAACTGAAATCTTGCAGTATGTTCTGTGACCACAACAAAATCAACTTAGAAATCAATAATAAGAAATCTAGAAATCCCCCAAATATTTGTAAATTGAATAACATCTAAATAACATGGAGGTCAAAGAAGAAATCACAAGGGAAATTTTAAAATTTTCTGACTAAATATTAATAAAAGTACAATACAAAAAATTTTTAGGATTTAGCTGAAAAAGTGCTTGGAAGAAATTTATAGCTTTAAATGCCTGTATTAGAAGAGAAGAAAGTTTTTAAATAAATAAGTTTCTATTTAAGAAGCTATAAAACAAAGAGGAAATGTAATGCAAAGTCAGAAAGAAATAATACATATAAGAGCATATGTCAATAAAAATAGAATACCTAAAACAAAAGAGAAAACTAATCAAACCAAATGTTGTTTCTTTGAAAAGGTTAATAAGATTAATATGCCCTGCATAAAACTAATCAAGAATGAAAAGGGGAAAAAAGGACAAATTAACAACATCAAGAATGATATAAAGGATATCACTGCAGATCACATATATATTAAAAAGATACTAATGAAGATTACAAACAGTTTTATGCCCATAAATTTGAAAATTTAGATGCAATTTTAAACTTTCTTGACAGAGTGACATACCAGAATTGACACAAGAATAAGTGGAATATCTGAATAGTCTAAATTTATTAAAGAAATTGAATCTGTAATCAAAAAACTTCCCAAAAAGAAAATACCAGGCCCAGATGGCTTAACTGCTAAGATTTATCAAACATTTAAAAAAGAAATAAAAACAATCTTACGCAGTCTTTTTAAAAATAGGAGAGCCTTATTTATAAGTAAGTATTAATTAGAACTTAATAGTTGATATAATGATTATAAGTGGGTCACTGCTTTCATTTTTTTTCAGATTTGAGGAAATCCAAGTATAGATTTGGAAAACTATTCTCAGATTGATAACAAAAGAATAGTGCTGCGGGGGTGTGTGGGGTGGTGGGATGAATTGGGAGGTTGGGATTGACATATATACACTAATATGTATAAAATGGATAACTAATAGGAACCTGCTATATAAAAAAATAAATAAAATTCAAAAAATAATAATAATCATAAATTAGACTTTTTAAATGTAATTTTCAATATTATCCAGAAACATAAAATGCATAGGTAGAAATTTAATGAAAAATATACAAGACCTCTACACTGAAAATTATAAATACTGACAGATATTAAAGAAAATCTATATAAATGGAGAGTTATACCATGTTTATGGAGCAATAGTCTTAAGACGTATATTCTCCCATAATTAATCTATAGATTCAATGCAATCCCAATAAAAATCCCAAAAGAATTTTGCAAAAACTGACAGTCTGTTCTAAAATTTATATGAAAATGTTAAGGACATAGAATTATCAAAATTTTGAAAAAGAGCTAAGTTAGAGAGCTTACACTACCTCAACTTCGACAGCATAAAGTTTCAGAATTGAGTCAGTGTGATATTGGTAAAAAGATGGAAATACAGATAAAAGGAAGAGAATAAAGGATTCAAAATAAAATTATTTTTATATTGTCAGTTGATTTTCAGCAGAATGCCAAGTTAATTCAACAAGGGAAGGAAAAATCTTTCCACAAATGATGCTGAAATATTTGGAGTTTTGAACAAAAACATTAACCTCACATCATACTCAAAAAATAATTTTAAATGGGTTGTAAACCTAAATGTATAAATGAATGTTTAAAACTTTTAGAACAAAACATTAAAGAAAATCTTTGCAAACCTGGATAGGTGATTATTTTTTAAGCAGGACACAAAAGACACAAATCATGAAAGAAAAATTAATAAATTAGACTTTGTTGAAATGTAAATCTTCTCCTTGAAATACACCATTAAGAAAATGAGAAAGCAAGGTAAAGACTTAACCTTTAAGTCTTAAAATATTCACAATATGTATATTTGAGGAAAGATTGGTATCCAAGATACGTAAAGAACTCAAGCTAAATAATAAAAAGAAAATTCAATTATAAAATAGGACAAAAGCTTGAACAGACATGATTGGGCACTAAGCACTTGAAAAGATGTTCAACATCGGCCATCAAGGATGTCACAATGAGATTCCACTGCACATCCCCTGAAACAATCAAAATGTTAAAACTGACAGTTAGGATGTGAAGCAACTGAAACTCACATGTGACTGATGAGAGTGTAGAGTGGTTTAACCACTTCGGAAAACAGTTTGTCAGTTTCACACAAAGTCAAACATATACTTACCATAAAACCATCAATTTTGCTCCTACATATTTTTCTAAGAGAAAAAGAAATGTGTCCTCAAAAAATACTTACACACTGATATTTACAGCAATTTCATTCATAATAGGCAAAAGTGGAAGCAATTCAAAGGTCTGTCAACAGGTGAATGGATAAACAAATTGTGGCATAATCATACAGTAGAATAGTACTCACCAATGAAAAGGCTCAGATTACTGGTACATACAACAATATGCATGAATCTCAACAAGGAGCATAACACAAAAAAGTACATGCTGTAGGAGTTCATTCATGCAAAGTCTTAAAATGGGTAAAGCTAAACTACAAAGGGAGAAATCAGATCAGTGGTTGTCTGGGGAGGGAGAGCAGAGGAGTTTGACAGCACAAAAGAACTTTCTGGGATGATGAAAACATTCTGTGTCTTGAATAGGTTGGTGGTACCCACTGGAAAGTACATATGCTTTGCAAAAACTCTCTGAACCATACACTTAAAATGTGCACATTTTACTTTATATAAAGTATTTTGCAATAAAGTTGATATAAAAATAAAGTAAAATTTTTGAATGAAAAAATGATTGGTGAAAATGCATATATACATATGTCAAGGGCAGCGATGTAAGAGGGAAAGGGATTGCCTGATGGATGCAGTCAATTCGTCTAATATATTAAGCGTACAGGTTGAGAATTCATGTTGCTGGTGGGTGCTGTTTTAAATTGAACACATGATGCTTTGTCAACCTGAGTCAGCAGTTTACAAAAGTAAGTCATATTAGTTTATAGGCAATTAGGAATTAAGCATAAAGTATAATTGCTGTTGCTATATTTGTAGTCAAGTGAAAATTGTGGTATGATTAGACTAATTGAAAAGTGTAAAAAAATCTGTTGTGTAAACTTTATTAAGGGTTACTGTCCAAGCGGAAGAAAAATATTAGCAACATTAAACTAAAACAACAAAAAGAATCCTTTCTATCCTGAAGATTTCTGATTTTCACCAAGGTACTAAAGTTACTAGAGGTTTCATCTACTACTCAGCCAGGGGTATTGTGTCTTACCAAAACTAAAGATTTCTTAGTCAAGAAGAACCCATACACCTCTTAGATTTTAGTAGGCTCTCTTAAGGACATTGCTGAGAGGTTGAGTTGGAAGCAACTTCTACACCCAAATGTGAGTGTCTAGGGTGTTTACCCAGAAGAATTTGCAGACTCATTTTAAACACTGTGCTTGTTCAGCTCCTGATCATCTCTAAATGAACCATTTCAGTCGCTTCCTAAATTACACTGTTCTCCATACAATGTCAGAGTCGTCTCTCTAAGACATAAATGTGATCGTGCTAATTTTAGCTAACTCTCCAACTGCATACAGGGGAGTCCCAGATTCTTTGGCAGGAGATGCCTGGCTCCTCACACCATGGTCCCAGCCAATCTTTCCAGTTTCCTCTCCCACTATACCCTTTCCACAATCAATTCTCTAGCCATTCTGAATTCCTCACCATTTGCCAATTATGCCATGTTCACTCATAAATCACTTATTACTCCCAAAACTCCTCAAATGCTTGTAAAATTCTTAACTCATCCATCCAGACCTATGTTAAATGTTACCTCCTTTGTGAAAATGTTCTTATTCCCCCAAGAAGAAAACTTCCTTCCTCTCAGGAACTACCTCACTTTGTGCAGTACCCTCATTATAATATATATGTCATCTTTTTCCAATTGCATGTAAATATGTCTAACTCAACTATCAGATTTTGATTGGCTTAAGGCCTGGTACTGTGGATTATTTATGATAAACTTTTCCCCAGCACTATGTACAGTACATGAAACTCAGTAGCAACTCAGTAAATGTTTGCTGAAGAATGAAAATCTGATCAGATACAAATCTCTTCCCATGGGGATAGGAAGAATATGGGATCCCAAAACTAAATTAAACCCTCTCTTACACCAGAGATTTCCCTTTTTCTGGACCAGAGAGTGGACAGAGTTTCCCTTCAATCGGATCTCTATCCCCTGTCAGTTTCTAGGCTTCTTGATGTGACAAGGATATAGTTTTGTGCTTTGGAAAACAATCAAGTTTATCCTTATAGCTACTGCGATGGGGGACTACTTTGGAGATAATTTAAGTCAAATTTCATCTTAGAAAAGAATTATAAGAATATTTCTAAATAAAACTATTTTGATCAGAATTTTTTTTTCATGAGAACTCTAATAGCCAAAAGTAGATGGTCTCTAACGTGGGTACTCTTTGGACACTGAAAGAATGCTATTCTTGGAAGCTTTAGTTATTAATGAGAAAACAGACCAGTAGACCAAAGCTGTAAATGTCTAGTGAATTAAAGGGCTTGTTAAAAGAAACTTGTAAGAACACAAGAAACTTGAAGCTGTTTAATGTCGGTGCCAATGGATGGATATTTAAAGAGAAAGGTTGATTTCCTTGTATCATCAGAAACAGGTGTGATTGTGTAACTTAAGCAAATCTTCACATTGATCTGAATGCAGACAGCACTGCCCTGTCAATGGACGGATATATATATCTGCCCATTCAGAGAAAAAAAATAGCACGAGGTTCTACATCTCTGGTTTCCCTACTGTGCCAAAGCATCTTCAAACACGAAAAGAGCTGCGCCCAAGACACCCCGCTTCTCTTCCCACAGTCTGACATTGTTTCAGTTCTTACTTAGGAACACATCCAAGGCCTGGAGCACAAGGATGTTCTGTACATGATTTTAAATAAAACACTTTTATTATAAAAATTGAAACATGGCTGGAGGAAGGAAACCTATCCTCCTCATTGGCACTTCTGTAAATGCACAAAAGACTGCATTGTGCTGTACCCAGTAATTATTGTTAAGCATTTGTATAGAACTTTATATTTACAAAGTGCTTTGTAGTCCTTTATATTATTATTCCTCACAGCAGCCTTATGAGGTAGGTTGGTATTGTTAAATCTATTTTACGTCATGTCAGGAGGTCCCTCTTTGAAGTACTTTGAAATAAACCTTGAAGAATCAGAATGCTTCAGTGTGTCTGGAAAAACAAGGTGGAAAAACCCCATGGTGAAAGTTTGTGTTAAAAAAGAAATCCCTAAGGGAGCCTGTGTGCTGAAGAAGGAGATCAGAGACCAAAACAGGAGCTGGAAATTGTATCAATTTGATTTGGAAAGAATGGGCAGCCTGAATATAGTGAGATAAATGGACTGGTTATGGGACCCATTTTCTTCTTGTTTCTCTAGAACAGTTGGTCTCAGGTATTGATAAGTTGTCAATAAACCAAATATTTTTATATGATATCCAGATAAGATTGGTGAATGCCCTTCAGCTTCGTTTTTATGTTTTTATATCATATAACATATAAGTGATGAAGTGCAGTGCAGTTAGTCACTGGGTTCTGTTACACAACCAAGCATTAACTAACCGGCATATAGACAGAAATTTTTATTTGCATAACCTTGGAAGAAGAACTTTATCTTTTTTGTCCATTTTAAAAATAGCTCACTCTCTGACATAAATCTCAGCAATGTCTTTTTTGATCCATCTCCCAGAATAATGGAAATAAAAGCAAAGATAAATGAGACCAAATTAAACTCAAAAGCTTTTGCACAGTAAAGGAAACCATAAACAAAACAAAAGACAACCCACAGATTGGGAGAAAATATTTGCAAATGATGTGACCAACAAGGGATTAGTCTCCAAAGTTTACAAACAAAGCTCATGAGGCTTAATGCCATCAAAACAAACAACCCAATCCAAAAACGGGCAGAAGACCTAAATAGACATTTCTCTAAAGAAGACATACAGATGGCCAAGAGGCACACGAAAAGATGTCCAACATCGCAAATAATTAGAGAAATGCAAATCAAAACTACAATGAGATATCACCTCACACCAGTCAAAATGGCTATCATCAAAAAATCCACAAACAATAAATGCCAGAGAGGGAGTGGAGAAAAGGGAACCCTCCTACACTGTTGGTGGGAATGTAAATTGGTTCAGCCACTATGGGGAACAGTAAGGAAGTTCCTTAAAAACTAAAAATAGAGCTACCATATGACCCTGCAATCCCACTCCTGGACATATATCTGGAGAAAAACATGGCCCAAAAGGATACATGCACCCCAATGTTCACTGCAGCACTGTTTACAATAGTCAAGACATGGAAGCAACCTAAATGTCCATTGACAGAGGAATGGATAAAGAAGATGTGGTTTATATATACAATGGAATATTACTCAGCCATTAAAAAGAATGAAATAATGCCATTTGCAGCAACATGGATGGACCTAGAGATTGTCATACTGAGTGAAGTAAGTCAGAGAAAGAGAAATATCATATGATATTTCTGCATATTTATATGCAGAATCTAAAAAGAAATGATACAAGTGAACCTATTTACAAAACAGAAACAGACGCACAGACTTAGAGAATGAACTTATGGTTACCAGGGGAAGGATGGGGGGAAGGGATAGTCAGGGAGTTTGGGATCAACATGTACACACTGCTATATTTAAAATGGATAACCAACAAGGACCTACTGTATAGCACAGGGAACTCTGCTCAATGTTATGTGGCAGCCTGGATGGGAGGGGAGTTTGGGGGAGAATGGACACACGCACATGTATGGCTGAGTCCCTTTGCTGTGCACCTGAAACTATCACAACATTGTTAATCGGCTGTACTCCAATATAAAATAAAAAGTTTAAAAAAATTTTTTTTAAAAATTAAAATAGCTCATACTTTATGGAAAATTTGGAGAATGAATAAAAGTTGGAAAAGTTGGGAAATTTTATCCATTCTCCTAATACCCAAGATAACCAAAATCAAAAATTACCTATTTCCTTCACATCTTTGTCGAAGCATATTTTACATTCTTCTGATTATATAATCTTGCATACTCCTTTTTCATTATGATTTTAACATAAGCATTATTCTATGTTTTGTGTAACAAACACTAGGACCTGCAGCTCTTCTAAGCCTGCAGAAATTTACTGAGTTCTAGAAAGCACAGAGATTTAGCATTACCCTAAAATAGCATTACCTTAAAAATAGCTTTACTCTTGAAACGTAATATGATAAACCTCCCTAGTAATGGCAGAAGTCTATCACAATTTGTGTGAAATAGATCATCAGTCTCATGGCTTTAAATACCATCTACATGCTGTTGACTCCCAAATTACATGCTCATGTCTCTCTTCTGAATTCCAAACTTATATATCCAACTGCCAACTCAGCCTTTTCATTTGAATGTTTACTGGGCATCTCCAAACCTAAAATGAACAACACTAAACTCTTGATATCAGTCTCCCTCCTACCCGCACTAAGCCCACTCCACCAGGGGTCTTTCCATCTGTGTTAACCGAAACTCTACAATGCTTCCAGTTGCTCAAGCCAAGACGAGGAATCAGTCTTCACTGCTCCATTTCTGTCATGCTCAACACCTCATTTATTAGCAAACTAGGCTCTGCCTTCAAAATCTAACCTCTGCTTGCAGTCTCTACTGATACCACCACGTTCAAGTCACTGGTTTCCCTCTGGATTATTTCATTCGCCTGCTGTCTAGTCTCTGCTTCTGCTCTTGCTCCTTTGAATACTACCGTTGATCTAGCAGCCGATGCAGTTCTGTTCAGACCTACCAGAATACATCCCTCCTGCTGAAAACCTTGAAGTGGCTTCTCATTTCATTCACAGCACAAGACTTCCTTGTATTTAAACCTACGTGATCTGCTCTCCGCATACACATTCTATATCTCTTGGACTTCACCTCTGATTACTGCCCAGCATGTCCAGTCTGCTTCCACCACACTGGACTCCTCCTATAAACATCCCAGAGCTCTCCTGCCTTGGGACTTTTTTCACTTCCTGACCCCTATCTGAAGTGCTCTTTCTCTAAATGGCCACACAGCTCCCGGCTACAGCTATTCCCTTCCTGGTCACCCCATCTAAAATTCAATAGCTACTCCCACCATGAAAGCATCTATCTTCCTTCCCTACTTTTCCCCTCTTTAATATTTACTTTGGGTTAACATAGTATATATGTTTCTTATCCTGTTTTTTTAATGAGAATATCAGTGATTTTATTCTTCATATTATATACTTTTCAGTATTTTCTGCATGTATATTCCAATCAGGAATCAAACAATACAAAGTAATTTTTACAATAGAAGAATCAGTTGTCGTATGAATTTAGGTGATGTTTTTTCTTCTACGTTTCTGCATTTACATTTTTTTCTAAAACAATATTAATACTTCTATTATGGAAAAACTTTATTTTTTAGAGAAAAAACTACAAATATTGTTATGTTAAAAGTTCATTCTCATGAGTATTGGTGATTTTTTCTCACCTTAAAAAATTTTTATTAGCATATAGTTGATTTACAGTGTTGTGTTAGTTTCAGGTGTACAGCAAAGTGAATCAGTTATACATATACATATATCCACTCTTTTATACATTCTTTTCCCATATAGGTCACTACAGAGTATTGAGTAGAGTTCTCTGTGCTATACAGTAGGTCCTTATTAGTTATCAGTTTTACATATAGTAGTGTGTATACGTCAATCCCAATCTCCCAATTTATCCCCCCCATTTATCCTGTTTAATATATTCTTTCCCCACTAATATGTAAACTAGAATGTAATGTGAATATAAGGGCATGGCTTTTTGTCTGTTTTGTTTGTTGCTATATTTCTAGTACCTAAAAGAATATTAAATATACAACGTATGACAAATATTTGTTGGCTAAACAAACCTTCAGAGGCACAGTATGTGGAAATCTCTTTTAACAGACATAGCTAATTTAAAAATTAGGTACAATGGAAAGAGTTAAACAGTAGGTATTTAGAGACAATGCAGAGTAAAGTAGCCTGTACAATGATGAGATGACTCTGAGGGCCACTTGCCAAAGAAGGTACCAACTCTTCATCTTTGGAGGAAGTCATTGATATTCAAGGCCAAGGTTTTTGATTGTATTCCATTCTCTTTATAAGATTCAGGGCAGTGTTGCCCGTTAGGTTCTAATGATGGAGCTCTTCCTGCATTATCAGTAGTAGCTTGGAAACTTTTTGTAATAATTAATTTTCTACAACACCTGGTTCTCATAACATTTCTTTTTTTTTTTCTTTCCAGTTTTATTGAGATATAATTGACATATAACACTGTATAAGTTTAAAGTGTACAGCACAATGATTTGACTTACATACATCACGAAATGATTATCACAATAAGTTTAGTGAACATCTATCATCTCGTACAGATACAATATTAAAGAAATAGAAAAAAAACTTTTCTTGTGATGAGAACTTTTAGGAGTTACTCTCTTAACACTTTCATATATAACATTCCACAGTGTTAACTATTATATTCTTAGTACTTATTTATCTTATTACTGGAAGTCTGTACCCTTTGACCACCTTCATCCAATTCCCACTCCCACAACTTCCAGGCCTCTGGTAAACAAATCTGATCTCTTTTTATGTGAGTTTGTTTATTTTTTAAGTATAACTGACCTATAACACTATGTTAGTTCCTGTTACTCAACATAGTGATTTGGAATTTCTGTACATTTCAAAATGATCACTGCAGTAAGTCTAGTTACAATATGTCACCATACAAAGATATTACACAATTATTGACTATATTCCACACTGTACATGGCAATGTATGTATATATATAAATATAATTATTTTAAGTTGCTGATCTCTTAAGTTCAAAAGCATTTTGATAACCCTGCATTTTTACTGTCCCCCCCCACCCCGCCAGACATTTACTGTTTTGACATCTTATATTACAGTTTTTGTTTTGTGTGTCCCTTATCTACTTATTATATAGATGATTTTATTACTTTTGTCTCCTAACCATCCTACTAGCTTTATACATAGCAGATTAACTACCTTTACTGTATATTTGCCTTTACCAATGAGATTTTTCCACTTGTAATTTTCATGTTTCCAGTTGTGGCCTTTTCTTTTATGGTTAGAGAAGTCCCTCTAACATTTCTTGTAACACTGGTTTGGTGGTGCTGAACTCTTTTAGCTTTTGCTTGTCTCTAACGCTTTGGATCTCTACATCCAATCTGAATGAAAGCTTTGCCAGGTAGAATATTCTTGGTTGTAGGTTTTTCCCTTTTATCACTTTAAATATTATCATGCCACTCCCTTCTGGCCTTCCGAGTTTCTGCTGAGAAGTCAGCTCATAGCCTTATGGGAGTTTCCTTGTACCTAGCTTGTTGCTTTTCCCTTGCTGCTTTTAATATTCTCTCTCTCTTTAATTTTTGGCATTTTAATTACAGTGTGTCTTGACCTGGTCCTCTTTGGATTGATCCTATCTGAGACTCTCTGTGCTTCCTAGACCTGGATGTCTGTTTCCTTTCCCAGGTTAGGGAAATTTTCAGCTATTATGTCTTCAGATATGTTCTCTGCCCCTTTCTGTCTCTCTTCTCCTTCTGAGACTCCTATAATGTGAACATTAGTATGCTTGATTTTGTCCCAGAGGTCCCTTAAACTGTCTTCATTTCTTTTTATTCTGTTTTCTGTTCTGCTTCAGGGGTTTCCATTACTCTGTCTTCTAGCTCGCTGATCTGTTCCTTTGTATCATCTAATCTACTATTGATTCCTTCTAGTGTATTTTTCATTTCAGTTATTGTATTCTTCATCTCTGTTTGGGTGTTCTTTATATTTTCTAACTCTTCATTAAAAACTTCTCACTCTGTTCTTCCATTCTTCTCCCAAGTTCTTTGAACATCTTTATGATCATTACCTTGAACTCTTTACCAGGTCGATTGACTATCTGCACCTCAGTTCTTCTTCTGGGGTTTTATCTTATCCTTTTGTTTGGAAGCTATTCCTCTGTTGCCTCATTTTGCCTAATTTGCTATTTTTATTTCTACATATCTGATAGGTTGGTTACATTTACCAACCTTAGACAAAGTGACCTTTTGTAGGAGACATCCTATGCATCCCAACGGTGCTTTCCACTCTAGTCACCAGAGCTATATGTTCTAGGGGTTCCCCCTATGTGGGCTGTGTGGGTCCTTCTCTTGTGGCAGACTGACTGACTACTTTGGGCGGTCTGGTAGGCATGGCTGGCCCCCAGTTCAGTTGATTGCCAGGCACTGCCTTGTGCAGAGGCTGCTGGCCACTGGTTGGTGGGGTCAGGTTATGGGGCTGCTGGCTGCAGTGCCCCTGGGGTCCCTGAGCTAGTGCTGGCCCACTGCTGGAGTGAGTGGTTGTGGGACCAGAATCTAGTGTCAGCCTGCTGGTAGGTGGTGCTAGTTCCTGACGTGGCTGGCTGTGGTGTGTGTTCCAAAGCTGGTGTTGGCCCACTGGTGAGTGGGGCTGGATCCCGGGCTAGCAGGCTGAGGGGTCCAAAGTGTGTCAGAGCTGGTATCAGCCTGCTCGTTGGTGGGACTGGGGCCCAGGGATTCCCAGAACTAGTGCCAGCTCACTGATGGGCATAGCTGAATCTCAGGGTCTCTGGCTGCAGGTGCCTGGGTTTTGGGGGCTCCCAGGGCTAGTGCCAGGGCACCGTTGTGTGGGTCGGTGTCCTGAGCCCTCTGGTGAACAGGCCCAGGTCCTGGGGCGGCTGTGAGCTCAGGGGTCTTAAGGCAGCAGGCCTGCTGGTGGGTGGGGCTGTGTCCTTGGCTGGCTAGTTGCTTGGCCTGAGGCATCCCAGTACTGGTGCCAAAAGGCTACTGGGTGGGGCCAGGTCCCAGCACAAATAAACTCAAGAAAGGATCTGAAATGGTGCTTGCCAGCACCAGTGTCCACATGGTAGAACGAGCTCCCCAAAACGGTTACCACCTGTGCTCATGTCCCCAGGGTGAGCTCAGGTTGCCTCCCGCCTCTCCAGGAGGTTCTCCAAGACAGCAAGAGGATCTGATCCAGGTTCCTTTCAAATTACTGCTCCTGCCCTGGGTCCCGGAGCATATGAGATTTTGTGTGTGCCTTTTAAGAGTTGAGTCTCCTTCTCACAGCTCTCTGGCTCTCCTGAAAGTAAGCCCTGCCGGCCTTCAAAGCCAGATGTTCTGGGGGCTTGTCTTCCCAGTGCAGGACCCTTGGCTGGGGAGCCCAGTGTGGGAGTCAGATGACTTGCTCATTGAGGAGAACCTCTGCAATTGTAATTATTCTCCCATTCTCTTACCCTGGGGGTATAGGTCTTGACTATACCACATCTCCATCCTCCTACCTGTCTCGTTGTTGTTCCTTCTTTATATCTTTAGTTGTAGAAGATCTTTTTCGTGAGTCGTCCAGTCTTTCTCATCAGTAGTTGCTCTGTAAATAGTTGTAATTTTGGTGTGCCATGGGAGGAGGTGAACTCAGAGTCTTCCTACAATACCACCCTGGCCATCTTTCATACCATTTCTTAGGAAAAAATCACATAAAAAGAATTTTAGTTGGTAAAATGTCATTATTGAATCAAATGAATATACATTAATTGTAAGTAATCATGAACATAACAAAATTAATTTTGTGCAGCAACATATTTGATTTTCAACCTGTAAAATATGATCATTTGCACTAGGCTCTATTCCAATGTTCAAAACTTATAAGGTTTTTTGTGAGTCAAAATAACTAAAAACAAACAAAAATATTACCATTTGAAGTGCCTCTTAAGAATAAATAGAATTTATTCAAAGTCTAGCAATAGAACAAATTAATGTTTCAAAGTAACAAAGAGAAAAAAATGTAACTGAATCTGCACAAAAGAATTATTAAGGTGAGGTTAACTTACAAAATCAGTTTTCAAAATAAAGCTATTTAATAATCATTTTAATTGTGTATACTGGGGAAATTCCTTAAAGATTTAGACCTATACATATAAGCTAAACAGCTTATCCAGGTCATATTTTAAACCTTAAGAAATGGACTTAAATGTTAGTGAAAGTTAAGACTTTGTTTTTATTTACAGTAGTTCCCCTTATCCATGATTTGTTTTCCATGGTTTCAGTTACCTGTGGTCAACCAGGCTCCAAAAATATTAGATGGAAAATTACAAAAATAAACAATCCATAAGTTTTAAATTGTGCTCCGTTGCAAGTAGCGTAATGAAATCTCACGCTGTCCCACTCCGTCCTGCCCAGATGTGACTCAACCCTTTGTCCAGCGTGTTCCATCCATTAGTCATTCAGTAGCCATTTCCATTAGCAGATTGACTGCCATGGTATCACAGTGCTTGTGTTCAAGTAACCCTTATTTTACTTAATCATGACCCCAAAGTGCCAGAGCAGTGATGCTGGCAATCCACATGTTCCGAATAGAAGCCATAAAGTACTTCCTTTAAGTGAAGAGGTAAAAGTTCTTGACTTATAAAGAAAGAAAAAGATTGTATGCTGGGGTTGCTAGAATCTATGGTAAGAACAAATCTTCTATCTGTAAAATTGTGAAGAAGGAGAAAGAAATTTATGCTAATTTTGCTATTGTACTTCAAACTGCCAGAGTTAGGGCCACAGTGCATGATAAATGCTTAGTTAAAATGGAAAAGGCATTAAATTCGTACAATATTTTGAGAGAGAGAGAGAGACTACATTCACATATCCTTTATTACAGTTTATTGTAATTGTTCTATTTTATTACTAGTTATTGTGTTAATCTCTTTCTATGCCTAATTTATAAATTAAACTTTATCAAGGTACATATGTATAGGGGAAAGGTAGTATATATTGGGTTCAGTACTATCCTCAGTTTTAGGCATCCCCCAGGCATCTCGGAACATATACTCCGCAGATAAGGGGGACTGCTATACTAACACTGATCCACGACAGTTACAATTTATCACTTTTTCTGAAGGCACTGACATAAACTTTGGTGATTATTGCTGTATACCAGGCCATATGTTGCATGGCGTAGTATGGCATGTGGGAGACTAACTTTGTAGCAACGCAGTTTTAGATTTTCGAAGATATACACACATATGAAAACTATCAAGTAACTGAATTTTTAACCTGGTGAATTATCTATATATGTCACTTCAAAACCCATCCTCCTAAAAATAGACTGTATATATTTTACAAAAAAAGCATTACAATTTATAGCTTGTAAAATGTCATTTCCTATTTATCATGCAAGACCATATTCAGATTTTATTGTGTCATTTTTCAATTGCTAATTACCAAAGGAAAAAATACTACAATTGTAATCTTTTAACTATGAGGATAATATGTTATGCAGACACTCTGCCAAAAATTCATAAAATTGAAGAGAAATACCATTATGAAAATAAAACTCCCAAATATAATGCTTTCTTTCTTTAATCAATAATTTTCTTGAGTGTATCATATACAGACCAAATAATTGCTTAATCATCTGCCAGGACATTAGTAATATCTGTAGATTCTCTTCGTGGTGTGAATTGCTTCTGTTAAAGTTGCGGAAAAGAGATGAAATGTTTATTCCACTCTAGTATAATACAAATTCAAATTCAATATTCATTTTAGAATTTATCATCACAGAGCTAGTCTTAGCTAATCACACCCCTGAAGTTTTATTCTTCTTCAATAGCTCAACCGTGTTAAACTTCTAGAAATTCCCTTCCTGGCATTACCAAAGAATTTATAATTTGAGGAGAGTTTTAGTTAAATTGCATCTCTACAGATAACTAAAATAAATGTATGTCCCTTAATTTATTTAACAAAAACGTATTGTGCCTCTTGCATGTGCTAGTCCTTGCTCAACTCCTAGAAATTCGATAGTCAACCAGATAGATGTGGAGCAGGGAAGGCAGAATTAAACAAATATTTATAAACTTCCTGTTAGCCATACAGATTGAACACAGCAGTGTATCTCGGTTTCCTCCTGAAACACCATGAAAATGACAGTAAAATGCACAAAATCACAAAGGCAAAGAGAATAGGAGAGAACAGGTAACAGATAGTATAAGTCAACAAAATTGAAAAAAAAAAAGGAAAGTAGATGGCTTAGGTTTCAACCTTCTCCTCTCTGCTGAGTGCCTGGATAGGGAGGAGAGGTAGATGCAAGGGGCAATGTGAGGAGGTCGTTAAGAGATAAACTGATCAGTACCTCAGAACTCCACAAAAATCCTGGGGGGAAGAACCAGCTGTCTCTGAGATCAGGTGTGGAAATTGAGGCTGAAGACAACTGGATTGATTAAAGTCTGAATGAAAAATATTTAGGCCCCTCTGGCCTCTGCACCAACCAGATGGATTACTCTCTGGAGATCCTGAGCCCAAGAGGCTCTACTGGGAGGCAGCAGGAGTAATAAAGGGAGCCAGTGAAATTGTGTATGCGCAGTGGATGATACTCTTCCCCTTTCCCTTCAGCTCTCAGAACACTTGTTACCTACATTTTACACCCTCCCCCTGTCCCAAGGCAAGATATTGGAAGATCCCTCTCTAAAGAACTCAACAAGCCCATGAGAAAAATACCTATCGATACTGTCAGTTGGTGTTGCCAAAAAATTTGTCTTCATGCCTAGTTACTCACAGTGAGTCCTACCAGTTGGCAAAGCTCACCAGTGCGCACAGAAATTCCAGTTTATCTTTTAGTGTCTCACTTTTAAATATGAATGGATGGCTGAAGACCATGATACATAAGTAGAGGGAATCTAACTTACAAGACCAGCCCAAAATAAAGAAATAAGAAAATGAAAGAAAACTAGAGAAAACAAAAACCATATTACCATATTAAGGAACAGAAGAAAACTTCAAGCAACTATAATACATCTCCTTCAAGAGATAAGAGATGTGGCATTCATAAAACAAGAACAGAATGCTACTTTTTAAAAGTGGGATAACATTCAGAGAACAACAAAGAGCCCTTAAAAATTAAAAATATGATAACAGAATTTATCAAGTTTGGGAGATAAAGTTAAGTAAATCACCTGTAAAGTAAAATAAAATGAAAATATAAAATGAAAATCACAAAACAAGGAACATATTAGAAAAAAATTTTAATAAGAGGATCATTTCAGAAGATACAAGATATCTAATAGGAATTCCAGAATTAAATAACTGAGAAATAAGAGGAAAGTGTTAATAAAATAATACTAGGAATTTTCTCAGAATTGAAGTACACAAGTTTTCAGGTTGAAAGAGCTCAGAGAGTTCTCAGTCCAGTGAGTAAAAACTGATCCACAACAAGCTACCTTATTATTAAATTTTAGAACACCTGGAATAAAGAGAGAATCCTCAGAAGAAAGCAAATGAGCAGGAAAAAGCAAAGAAACAAACAAAACAGGTCATTTCCAAATAATAAAGAATCAGAATGACCTTATAATTCTCAAAACAATAATGGAGATATACCTTCAAATTTCTGGAAAAAAAAATTATTTACAACCCATGAGTATACACCCAAACAAGTATGAGAGTAGAATAAAAACAAGTTTAGACATTCACAGCGTCAACAATTATTCTAGAGATACACTCATTCTCAGGATAGTTCCAAAGAATATACTTCAGCAAAACAAACGTGTAAGCCAAGAAAAAGGAAAGCATGTGATCTAAGATACATAGAATTCAACACTAGAGGAAGGCAAATCCAAGGGCAAGAGTGAAGAAAAGACCCAAGATGACAGTTGGTGTGCCAGGCATGGAGAACAAGAAGTTTAGTTTGGGGAAGAAGGACAGAGAGCACTAAGATAGATGTCAGATGTCCCCAAGGGGGCGGGGGCAGGGAATAGAACGGAAAGATGATCAAATATGCTTTATCATACTGAGAGGAATTTCACATAAAGTTGGGGGATGAATTAGCAATAAGTACAAGAAAACTAAACAAACCAAATTTTAAAAAGTAAAAGAAAATTACTAGCCTCAGGGGGAAAAAGGTTATTTAAGAAAGGAAACGAAATGTAACCAAACTATATTCTGTGGCTCAACAGTAAAGATTATTATGAGAATGGTGCATATTAATGATAATCTAAACAATGACTATTTATTTTCCAAATTGGCTAATGAGGGAATAGATAGTGGGAAATATGGAGGAGTGTAAGAGGTTTAAATCTTAATCCTTTATAGTAGAAAGTCAGTAAATAATGATTATAATTTTAAAATCCATGAAATTGCAGTAAAAGCTCTCAGGGAGGCCTGGGACAGGGCACTGCTGTTTCCATTGTAAATACTGCAGTACTATGTACCTTTTTTTTTTTTTTTAATTAATTTATTTATTTATTTATTTTTGGCTGTGTTGGGACTTCGTCTCTGTCTGAGGGCTTCCTCCAGTTGCGGCGAGTGGGGGCCACTCTTCATCGCGGTGCGCGGGCCTCTCACTGTCGCGGCCTCTGCCGTTGCGGAGCACAGGCTCCAGACGCACAGGCTCAGTAGCTGTGGCTCACGGGCCTAGCCGCTCCGCGGCATGTGGGATCTTCCCAGACCAGGGCTCAAACCTGTGCATTGGCATTGGCAGGCAGACTCCCAACCACTGCGCCACCAGGGAAGCCCCTATGTACCTTTTTAAGCCATGTATACATATTGTTTGAATAAAAATTTAAATTGTGTAATGCTAATATAATTATCGTACAAGTATGAAGAAGTATTAGGAGTCATGCGAGATTACTTAGCCTTAAGTTGACAGAAGTGATATGTATATTATTTTTCTCTATTTCAGCTTGGGTTCCTTGTGAGAGGAAATATTGTGTGGAAGAGATTTGGGGGTGAGCGTCTGTGGGAACAACATTCCCAAGGGAGTGAGGGGAGTGGTACTGGAAAAAGGAAGGCGTTAAGGTGAGAAGCAGTTGCCACAGATGCCTCCCAGGTGAGCCCCAGAGCTAGGATGGCCCCTCACAGTTGCCCCAAAGAAAGCAAGTGGCCCAGGACTTTGACTCCATTGACCAGTCACTGGGTGGGGATCCATCTCACAGAGGAGATGTAACCTTGGACGTAACATTAAGTGAGGCAGCTTCCTCTGAAGGCGGGAAGTTCCTGGAGAGGGATTCAGCTCAGAGCTATCTGCCAACACTGCCCTCAGCTGACAGCGAGTGTGTCAGTCCCGATGGGGGGATTGAAGTGGCACACTGGAGCAACCACTAAAATCCTTCTCTTATTGACAGATCAAGTTGCAGAGTTTTATGTGTCAAAACGGGGGAATTTTACAGCTTTTTTAATATATTTTTAAAAAACACAAAAATTAGGAACACTTTTTGAGATGGTAGGTAACTTTCAGAGATGGACCACCATGGTGTAGTTCCTCCATAGTGCTACTAAAGCATACTAGAGGCAATACTTTCGTAGGCTAATCATAAAATGGAATGGAATTTCTCTTGGAAACGCATTCGGAGTTTCCCTTTGAATGTGTGGGCACGTCTCTTGTGTAGTAACTATTTGCAGCTGATGTGGAGACTCTACTTCGCCTGTGCTTACCTTATTGGAGCTGCTGCTCTCAAGGCCCAGAAGTAAGAAAGTGGGAAGGTAGCAGGCAGAGAGGAGGGGAGAGAAGAGGGCTGCCGGGCATCAGCAGTGCAGGGATTTTCCCCTCTTCTCCTACCTTTCCCTCTTGGCCCAAGAAGCCACTGTTAAGTCCTTCCGCCCCCTACCATCACTTGAATGAGCTGTGAAGTGGGATGAGAAGACAGTGTCATCAGGGCATCTTCAGCTGTGTGTTCTGCAACATTGAAATAGAAGAGAATGAAAAAGGAGAAGCTCAATAGTCAGCAGAAAGAGAGGGAATTCTAGCCAGTGAATCTGCTGTTTGTGAAAGACTCTTGTTTCGTTTTAGCATGTACTTACTGAGTGCCTCATATGTGCCTGGTATTGTGTGGGACACCAGGAAGGATACAAGGCTAAATGTACAAGATCCAGATACTTGAGCAAGCGATTGAAATATTGGGGATTGCCTGTTGTGAGAAAACTGAACTTAATCTGACCTCACTGAGGAATGTTGAAGGATTTGACTAATCAGATATATTAGATACACTGTCAGGGGCAACCTTAGGAAGTACTAATAAAGAATTATGAAAAACAAAACCTCAGAGTAAGCTCAATGTAACTACTGATGCAAATTGAATTTCTGCTGACCATTTACTAGAAGTAGGATGATATATAACAACTGTAGTTTTAATTCTATATAAATAGAGCTGAAAATCCACTTGATGGCTACCTGCATGCATTTGGGGTATTTGCTTTGCTCAACCATAAAATCTACTAATTCTGAATTTATGAATTGGCATGTCCCCTTTGGGTCCGAATTCCTTTTTTTTTTTTTTTCTCCCAACACTATATATGTATAGGCATAACTGAATAAGAAAAATATATACGCATACTATCATTCAAAAAGAGCAAGGACTTGTCATGAATATTTAACTAGAAAACTCATTCTATAACCTTTAGAACTCCTTCAGGCATTATGATTTCATGGGGGATTCAATTTTTAGCAAAATGCTCTTTACAACGTGGTTTAAATAAAAAGTAAAGCATGGATCTAAGACCTAAGATGGCGGCGTTTGCACGGGGTGTAAGCGCTGCAGGCGTACCAGGTATGGAAAGGCGGCCAAAGGACGAATCTACTAAGGAGTGTCGAAGAACTCGCCGATATTTGTGTTGTGATTTTTAAAAACTTTAAACAGTACAGTTGAAGCCCCCTCTTCATCACACGCCACAAGCCTGTCTATTCCCTGAGAAACAACAACAATGAAGTTAGGCCAGTGGATATCCCTACAGTGGCCTCTAAGTGTTCAAGTGAAAGGAAGACTCGCACATCTCTCACTTTAAATCAAAAGCTAGAAATGATTAAGCTTAGTGGGGAAGGCATGTTGAATGCCTACACAGGCCAAAAACTAGGCCTTTTGTGCCAGTTAGCCAAATTGTGAATACAAAGGAAAAATTCTTGAAGGAAATGAAAAGCGCTTCTCCAGTGAACACATAAATGATAAGAAAGCAAAACAGCCTTATTGCTGATACTGAGACAGTTTTAGCAGTCTGGATAGACGAACAGACCAGCCTCAACATTCCCTTAAGCCAAAGCCTAATCCAGGGCAAGGCCCTAGCTCTCTTCAATTCTGTGAAGGTTGACAGAGATGAGGAAGCTGCAGAAGAAAAGTTTGAAGCTAGCAGAGGTTCGTTCATGAAGTTTAAGGAAAGAAGCCATCTCCATAACAAAAATGCAAGGTGAAGGAATAAGTGCTGATGTAGAAGCTGCAGCAAATTATTCAGAAGATCTAACTAAGATAATTAATGAAGGTGGCCACGCTAAACAACAGATCTTCAATGTAGACAAAACAGCCTTCTATTGGAAGAAGTGCATCTAGGACATTCATAGCTACAGAGGAGAAGTCAATTCCTGGCTTCAGAGGACAGGCTGACTCTCTTGTCAGGCTAATGCAACCGGTAACTTTGAGTTCAAGCCAGTTGTCATTTACCATTCTGAAAATCCTAGGGTTCTTAATAATTATGCTAAATCTACTCTGCCTGTGCCCCGCAAATGGAACAACAAAGCCTGGATGAGAGCACAGCTGCTTACAACATGGTTTACTGAATATTTTCAGCCTACTGTTGATACCCACTGCTCAGCAAAAAGAGATTCCTTTCAAAATATTGCTGCTCATTGACAATGCATCTGGTCACTCAAGAGCCCTGGTGGAGATGTACAATGAGATTAATGCTGTTTTTATGCCTGCTAACACATCATCCATTCTGCATCCTGTTGGTTAAGGAGCAATTTCGACTTTCAATTTTTATTATTTAACAAGTACATTTTGTAAGACAATACCTGCCATAGATAGTGTTTTCTTTGATGTTTTGGGCAAAGTAAATTGAAAACCTTCTGGAATGGATTCGCCATTCCAGATGTCATTAAGAACATTCGTGATTCATGGGAAGAGGTCAGAGTATCAACATTAACAGGAGTTTGGAGGACATTGATTCCAGCCCTCATGGATGACTTTGAGAGGTTCAAGACGTCAGTGGAGGAGGTAACTCCAAATGTGGTGGAAATTGGAAAAGAACCAAAACTAGGAGTGGAGCCCGAAGATGTGACTGAATTGCTGCAATCTCATAATAAAACTTTAATGGGTGAAGAGATGCTTCTTATGGATGAACTAAGAAAGTGATTTCTTGAGATGGAGTCTACACCCATTAAAGATGCTTTTGAATATTGTTCAAATGACAAGAAAGGATTTAGACTATTACACAAACTTGGTTGATAAAGTAGTGGAAGGGTTCGAGAGGACTGACTCCAATTTAAAGTTCCACTGTGGGTAAAATGCTACCAAACAGCATTGCATGTTACAGTGAAGTTGTTCGTGAAAGGAAGAGTCAATTGATGTGGCAGACTTCACTGCTGTCTTATTTTAAGAAATTGCCATAGCCACTCCAACCTTTAGCAACCACCACCCTCATCAGTCAGCAGCCATCAACATCAAGGCAATATCCTCCACAAGCAGAAAGATAACTACTCACTGAAGGCTCAGGTGACAGTATTTTTTAGTTAAGGTATGTACATTGTTTTTTAAGCATAATGCCACTGCATACTTAATAGACTACAATGTAGTGTAAATATAACTTATTTTCACTGGGAAATCTAAAAATTCATTTAACTCAACTCACTTTACTGTGATATTTGCTGGAACAATACACTCACTATCTCAGAGGTATGCCCGTAGTTGGACTTTATCCAACTTACAAACGTGCACCATAGCACACTCTGAGGGAGGTGAAAAGACAGCTCATAGAATGGGAGAAAATACTTGGAAATTATGTATTTGAGAACTTACTAGCATGAAGAATATATAAAGAACACTTCCAAGTAAAAAACAGAAGAAAAGTACAATTTAGAAATGCACCAAGGACATAAATATTTCTCAAAAGTTAATATACCAGGAGCCGTAAGTACATGAAAAGAATTTTAATATTTTTACTTGAGAAATTCAATTCAAAATAACCATGAGATATCACTTCACATTTTGGGTATAAAATGAAAAATGGAAAATAATAAATGTTGCTAAGGATGTGGAAAAAAAAAAAAAAGTAAAGCATGCTTTTGAACCAACTTAGAATCAAAGGGCATTTGAAAATATTTATCCAATAAACTATATCACTTTTTCCTGAGTACGTCTTTCAACCAATTAGATAGTAAAGGTAAACATACTTAACACATATTTTATGTTGAAAGGTCCAAAATATTCAACATGCCGTACTTCAGAGCAGCTCTAGAGTAAACCAATATTTCATGTAGAAGTCGAGTTTCCTTCTTCCAAAGTCATAGTTTTGTCTTTTTTGCATAATCTGTTACCAATATTTTGCCCTTGTCACATTTTCTCCCATTCCTAGACAGTTGTGTGATGGGTTTATCACTGTTATTTTATTTTGGTCACAAACCATGAGTAATTCATTTTTCAATTGATTTATGCTATTTATAAAGTGCCACATCAACTGTTACTGAAGTTCAGCTTTTGAATTCTGACAGCTCTAGTAAATAAAACACTATCTGCAATAGAGGAACTGCTGAGTGCTGTTTGGAAGAATTCTCTTTTGACCTAATTGTCCAAATGTAGTCAGCAATGCCTTCACACAAGCTCAGATTATAGGAAACTGCTCTTCCCATGAAGACAAGTTACAGGTCTTTGCTATTTCAGTATGTAAACATATAGTACACAATTGTTTGTATGTATGTATCTGATCATGTACTATTCAAAGGCTTCTGCAAATACCATGCTCCAAAACACGTCTTCCTCTAAAAAATGCTGAAAAAATACATGTGTAATTGTGTGCAATCACTTATAAAATCATATTCAAGTCAAGTAGGAAAATGCATACCCATGTTGGCACCAAAGGCGTGCTGTACTCTGTATATCAATAAGAGGCTTGTGTTTTTGTTACATAGTAAGAGGCAGGTGGGCTAGCAACCCCCTTGAACAACTGGCAGCGTAGTTTACATTCTGCAGGCAGCTGCCTCCTCCTATTTTAACTGACATTGCATCACAAAACACAATAGTCACTTGTGTAACTTGTAACACTGATGGAACTGACCTTATTCCCCCACTACTCTGCAATATTTGAGGTTATCTAGTTTGCTCACATCGAATACTATTTAGAGGTCTGTCCAATTCAAGTATTTATCTTTACCAATACCTAGTATTGTTAACAATCCTTTAACTTTTCTAAGTATTGTTAATGCCAGAATATTCTAACATTTTTAGGTATTGTTACATATAACTTGGAATTCTCTAACTTGGAACTCAAAGACACTCAAAATATTCCCTGAGTATGAACAAAGCACACAGTATGTAGTAAGAACTGTATACTGTTTACTTGAGAGGCAACTGTAACACAATAAGCTTCAAAAATTAAACAGTATTGTTCTGGTATTGATTGATTGATTGATTATCAACCCCTCCTCATCAGGATGTAGTGAAACCCTCAGCCACTTGGAAAACACCTAGGTCTATGACAGGCCATATAGACGTCTTTTTTCATCACCTGCTGAGCATCCTTACTGAATCCCGTTCATGTCTACTTTAACAAGAGCAACTCTGTTGTCAGAGCTTCTGATATTAAATGAAGAAATTATCTAACTCTGTCTACATCTGCTCCACATCTATTCTTTCAGCACCGATTCTTTATCAATGTTCTAAGAAGACCAGAACTGTGGTAATTTGTCTCGAGTTGTTGACATAAGCAAAGCTCTGCCCTTCTGCAAAAAAAAAAAAAACAAACCACTCTCCTCATTTATTTCATTTTAAGCCTTGATATACATGTGTGGAAACTGAGTAAAATGGCTACTGCAGTTGCCAGCTTCCTGGGGATGACCCCTCTCTGTTTACAGTTTTGTACAGTTTTTTTCTAAGGTTTAATGTAGCGGCTGGAGGAGTTTTATATCTCACTCTAGCTTTCGGCAAGAGGAGAACAGAACAGCCTCCAGGCTTGATCTGACATGTAAAAATCTCCCTTTGGGATCCTTCTGTTAGACTTACACATTCCCCTCCCCACCGCCATCCCAGCTCAGGTGCCTGGGGTCTTCCTGTTTAACCATTTGGTGATCACTTCCCCAAAGGCTGCCTCTGCAGAAGCAGAACACTTTCAAAATTATTTAGACCATGTCAGTCCAACCAATTCATTTTCTTTGGTCCTTTAAGAACTCATAGATATTGCAGTCATGTTAACTGCCACACGTAAAGAATCCATTTGACCAAAATTTGACCATCTGATACAAAATGAGTTAGATCAGAACCTAGTTCGGTTACTAGTATTTGTTCCTTAAAGCAGAAAGGCACAGAACTGTAATTTGTCCCATTGTCTCCTCTTCTCTCTTATATAAGGCTGTCAGTCAAGTCAAAGCTTAGAAACTTTCTAAGGAAAAATAAGCATCTGCAAACTGGAATGAAACACACATCACTTCAATAGCTTAGATTTATGCTTTGAAAAGTGTCAAACTAAACTAATCACAGTAGGAAGAGATGGAGTATTAGCTCTGGATTTCAAGTTATTCTAATTTTTCAATGTCTGTCTCACATTTTTGGCTGTCTGTCAGATATAATTACCTTGGAAATCCCATCTTCAGTGTTAGTTCTCTCTTTAGGGCCTCAGGGGAACAGCTATAAAAATGAATTAGTCCCATGAAAACAGACTACTTATGGGTATTTCCTGCATGGTATTTGGACTACAGAATAGACATTCTATAACCTTGACTTGACAGGAGTGCAAGGTGGTAGATGCACAATATTGGAGAAGGCAACGAATACAAACTCACAAAGATGGTTCTACATTGTTCCACCCATCCCGACCCTGACTCAGATGTCTAGAGGGAAACATTGATACTGTCCTCAAATTATGCAAAAAACCTATTTATTGCCTTCTTCATCTGAAGACCCATAACCTTCATTTTTAGACAATCAGCAAAAAAGTAAAACAAATTCATTTAATGCTGTTTTTGTATTCCATCTACTAAAATTTCTTACTTTCATAAACAGTGGTACCAGGAAGTGATCATTTGAATAATCTTCTAGAAGAGTAGGGCAAAATGGTTAAGATTAATGGTTCTCTCACAAGTCTGCTGCTTTCTAGTTGTAAGACCTTGGGTAAGCTATTTTTAACCACTAACCCTTTCATTCGTGAAAGGAAAACAAAAATGAAAAAAAGATAATACTGAATTCATAGAATTAAGGTTGAATGAGATAAGGCATATGGAGACTTATTATTGTTTTGTACAAAATGAATTATAATATGTGTACCTTCTAGTATAGGTTGTGCAATGAACTATTCAATTTTTTAAAGATTTTATTGAACCTATGTATACTTCTAATATTTATACATGCTAGGTGGTTTTTGCATTGAATGTGTTCACATTTAATTACTTATCTATGTAAACTGTTGAATCTATTTTCTATATATATGGCAAATTACTTAAACCAGATGTCCCATAGGCATATGATGGTACCCCCTCATCAAACGTCTGTGGCCACATTTTAATAAAGACAATAAATACAATAATAAACAAGAAGAGTTATGAATGCAGACAGCTAAATGATCCCAGGTTTGTCCTGGGCTTCTGATCAAGAAAGTATCCATTAATAAGTTACTAAATATAAGAGTGACTGGAGTATATAGCACCAGTCTTTAGGAGCTACAGGCCCACACCTAAATAAGCACCAATTTAGGCCAACTCAGTAGGTATTTTAAATTGACAACACGCTGGTATGCCCTCAGATCTATTTATATATTGGATGACTGCTCTAGTACTATCCTCGGACTGGGCACATGAAACAGACATATTGGAGGCTACAGTTCAGTGTCCAATGGGAGAGACAGATAATGAACAGTATATGTTATGAATTTTAATATGTATTGTGAAGAAATAACCAGGACACAGTGTATTTGTATAAAGGGTAATTATCCATCGTAAATGGCCCAAGAAAGGTTCTCTGGGGAATTAACATTTAAGTTGAGATCTGAAGGATAGAGGGGTCAGTAATGTGACTAATGGGGAAGAGGGTGTTATGGACTGAATGTTTGTGTTCCCCCAAAATTCATGTTGAAACCATACCCCTCAGTGTGATGGCCTTATGAGGTGGGGCCTTTGAAAGGTAATTAGGATTAGATGAGGTCATGAGGGTGGAGCCCTCATGAATATGATTAGTGCCCTTATAAGAGTGAGAGAGAGCTTGCTCCCTCTCTCTGCTCTGTGCCATACGAGGATGCAGTGAGAAGTAGGCACTCTGCAGGCTTGAAGAGAGTCCTCACCCTGATCTTGGACCTCCCAGTCTCCAGACCATGAGAAATAAATTCCTGTTGTTTGTAAGCCACCAAGTCTATACTTTGTTATAGCAGCCCAAATTGACTAATACAGGAGGTTTTATGCAAAGTGGTTAGGGATATTGGTCGGAAGCCATAGAGGAAATAGTTAAGCAGTAACGGTCCAATGTTACTGCTTGCACAAAGAGGATGTCTAACGATGTTCCATAGGAAGTATCACAATATCGCATCCTAAGACATGAGTGTCATTGCAGCTTCCAGTCAGAAAGTGACTTTTCTTACCAAAGAGGACAATTAGTGTCTGCTTCCTCAGAGACCAGTAAAGAAGGCTGGATGGAGCTGATTGATTTAGAAGGAGCTACAGGGTGAACAGAGCCGGCTGCCTGCATTTTGCAGAGCATTTCAAAGGCAAGCAAAGCCTCAGGTTCAATTTGTTAAAAGATGTACTTTCTTTAATTTTACAGAGCTTGAGAATAGGCTAAAACAACAAAAGTATCAATCAGGGCAGTCTGAAAGAGTAAAATAGTGTGGAGTACACACAAAAGAAGCTACAAAATTTGGACAATAGAGAAAAAGAAAATTCAACCCAACCAGGACAAAGAATATACTGTTATCTGCAATAATTATCACCAGCTTGTGAGAAGAGACTGAAAGGTAATGTTGTTAATTCAACAAATATTTATTGTGTTACATCAGGGTGCAAAGAAAACAAGGAGACAAAGATACCTGCTCTCAGGGTACTTACACCACAGGGGCTATGAGGGGGAGGGGAGAAATGATTGGCATCAAGCATTAAACACAAGGAACATGTAAATGATATAGTATGTTAGAAAATGCTAAGTGCTGTGGGAAAAGAAAAAGTCCAGTAGGAAAGGGAAGATGGAGAAGGGATGATTCACAATGTTAAAGAGTTGTTCAAGTCAGCCTCATTGATAAGCGGACATTTGAGCAAAAGACTTGAAGGAGATGAAGGAATTCCTCAACAGCTATCTGAAGGAAGAGGACACTATGTTAAGAGTATCCAGCTCAGGCATTGTTGTCGGTACTTACGTTTCCGTGTAGTAAAATGAGTATTTTATTCATTTACGTGATCATTATAAATATATTAAAATATATTTTAAGCATGAATTATCATTCAGGCAAATCCTTTTCCTACTTTCAACTAAATAAAATAACTCTTACAGATGTCACTAGAAATAGATTCCATGGCTTCTTGGACCTTAACTAACAACCACAATCAAGATTCTGGATCCCAGAATATAGGATCAGCTTCAGAGTAGCAGCACCCATTACAGAATGCTGCTTTGTGAGGGATCATTTCTGTCCCAGCATGTTTCACAGTATATTAGGTAATGTAGAGGAAGTAAATAGGTCATGAACCCTCCCTGAGGAGTAATTAAAAAATAATTTAGCTTAATATCCAACTTTCACTTTTGACTTTGCAGTCCCAGGTACATTCTGCTTTCCCCGGTTCCCGGTTCTAAGGCAAATGTTAAAAGCTTATGAGAGGACTTCCCTGGTGGCGCAGTGGTTAAAAGTCTGCCTGCCAATGCAGGGAACACAGGTTCGAGCCCTAGTCCGGGAGGATCCCACATGCCTCGGAGCAGCTAAGCCCGTGCGCCACAACTACTGAGCATGTGCTCTAGAGCCCACGTGCCACAACTACTGAAGCCCGTGCGCCTAGAGCCCATGCTCCGCAACAAGAGAAGCCACCACAATGAGAAGCCCGCACACCACAACGAAGAGTAGTCCCCGCTCACCGCAACTAGAGAAAGCCCACATGCAGCAACAAAGACCCAACGCAGCCAAAAATAAATACATAAATAAATAAATTTTTTAAAAAAAGCTGTGGTACATATATACAATGGAATATTACTCAACCATAAAAAGGAACGAAATTGAGTCATTTGTTGAGAAGTGGATGGATCTAGAGACTGTCATACAGAGTGAAGTAAGTCAGAAAGAGAAAAACAAATATCGTATATTAATGCATGTATGTGGAACCTAGAAAAATGGTACAGATGAGCCGGTTTGCAGGGCAGAAGTTGAGACACAGATGTAGAGAACGGACATATGGACACCAAGGGGGGAAAACTGCGGTGGGGTGGGGATGGTGGTATGCTGAATTGGGCTATTGGGATTGACATGTATACACTGATGTGTATAAAATTGATGCCTAATAAGAACATGTAGTATAAAAAAACAAACAAACAAAACAACTAATACTAAACTTTCATTGGGTTATTTGTATGGAAATATGTTAATATAAATGTTTCAGACATTACATGAAAAAAAAAAAAAAAAAAAGCTTATGAGGAGGCTTGGAAGAGTCAAGGAGAGCTTCCATCCTGACTCTCTCTACCATCCCAGTTGGGAGGGTTGTCTTAGGAGAAGTGAAAAATGATTTAGTACTTAAAATGATATTGTTCTTAGAACAAGGTATGTTATATATTTTTATTAATTTTATTTTGGAGTATAGTTGATTCACAATGTTGTATTAGTTTCAGGTATACAGCAAAGTGATTTAGTTATACATATTCATATATCTATTCTTTTTCAGATTCTTTTCCCATATAGGTTATTACAGAGCATTGAGTATAGTTCCCTGTGCTATACAGTAGGCCTTTGTCGATTATCTATTTTACATACAGTAGTGTACATATGCCAATCCCAACCTCCCAATTCATCCCTCCCCGCCACCTTTCCTGCTTGGCAACCACAATCCCACCCTCTTAAGTCTGTGAGTCTGTTTCTGTTCTGTAAACAAGTTTACCTGCATCATTTTTTTAGATTCCACATATAAGTAATATCATATGATATTTGTCTCTCTGTGTCTGACTTACTTAGTATGATAATCTCTGGGTCCATCCATGTTGCTGCAAATGGCATTATTTCATTCTTTTATATGGCTGAGTAATATTCCATTGTGTATATGTACCACATCTCCTTTATCCATTCATCTGTTAATGGACATTTAGGTTGTTTCCATGTCTTGGCTATCATCAATAGTGCTGCTCTGAATGTTGGGGTGCACGTATCTTTTCGAATTAGAGTTTTTATCTTTTCTGGATATATGCCCAGGAGTGGGATTGTGGGATCATATGGCAACTCTATTTTTAGTTTTTTAAGGAATGTTCATACTGTTCTCCATAGTGGCTGCGCCAATTTACATTCCCACCAACAGTATAGGAGGATTCCCTTTTCTCCATGCCCTTTCTAGCATTTATTATTTGTAGACTTTTTGATGATGGCCATTCTGACCAATGTGAGGTGATACCTCACTATAGTTTTGATTTGCACTTCTCTAATAATTAGTGATGTTGGGCATCTTTTCATGTGTGTTATATATATATATTTTAATATAAAAACATTTCAGTGATTCCTTGATGCCTGAAAAAAGAGATTCCTAGGTTTTTTTAATGATGGGGTGGGGGGAGAGGAGTACTTTCTAAAACAAAAATGTGATGTAATTATTTGAAAGAGCCAGTCAAATCTTAAGGCAGCATTCATGGAAATATAGTATCCAGATCTTAAAAGTAATATATCTAGTGTATTTTGCATCGAACCTATCATGTCTAACTAATAAAGTTCATTTCTGAACATCATATTTTAAAAGAAATTTTGAGAAGAGATTGTTATAAGATCATGACCTCAGTGATTTGGGGTTACAGAAACTGCCATATGAGGAATGGTTAATGACCACGGTTAGAGACAAGATAAGACAGAACCTTCAAGTATTTGGAGGGCTGTCATAATGGTTATCACAGAATGGTTAGTACATTCCAGATGACAGAATGAGGCCCAGTGGCGGGCAGTTAAGAAGAAGCAGATTTTGGCACAGCATAAGGAGAAACTTTGTGAAAATTAGAACTTTCTAGATTTAAAAAAAGTGGTTTATCAGCTCAGGAACTAAACCCTAGTAATTGGAAGTATTCAAAAAGAATTTTTAGATGGTGACCTATAGTCAAAATTCCCATACATAATGGAATCCTACTGTCTAGGCTTGATCTCTGAAAAATTTTCCCATCTTCGCATTCCTTGATTTTATGATGTTTATAAATGAACAATGGCTAATCTAAAACGCCTTCTCTTCTGAATCATACGTGTCACATAAAAGTTAGAATAAATTTGGGAAACTTGATTTATATGTTTGTTGATACCATGATTATTATCCAAGCTATCAAGCACCAAATTAAAAGTGCTAGAAGTGAGGTAATACTGCCTAGTGAGTTAACTTTCTTTAGTGACAATGATGAATTGGGTCCTTCTAGTTCCTAATTTATTACCTTTTATCTCCACACATTCTTTTGGCCCTGCCTTGTGATACCAGAACTGGGCTCTGCAGACCACATTTCTCCTTTGCCAGCTGGCTTAGTGTTAGGTTCTGCCAACAGAGGGAGCTGGGAGAGACTGCAAGGCTGGAAGAAGGAGGGAGATTTTCCTCTTCCAGGGCTGTTTTTCATGCTGTGGTGAGAAAATCGGCCGGGGCGGGGGGGGGGGGGCGGGCCTTGGGGGTCCTGGAAGTCTTCCCCAGTAGTGGCAGCTCTCATAGTTCTATAGCAGCAGACAACCTCCATCTACTTCTCCATCAGCCCAGCATCAGGTAGCATGTTTGTGCCAGAGACACAGCCTCTCATCAGAGATCTGAATCTCAGCCTGGTAAGAGATCGTTTCTTCCAGAAGTCCCTTCTTTCTTGCATTTTGCTAAGTCCCAAGAGTCCTTCTTTCTACAGTTGCTACCTCAGAATACCTTCGAATTCTCTTTTACGTTTTTTAGTAGTTAACCATCCTATATCTAGTTGATAATCATTTATGTTTTCCTGTTCAAATTACTGTTGTGGTTCCCATCCCCTAATTGTACCATGAATAATACAAGACTTGACAACAAAAGTAAAAGCAAATAACAAAAACCAATTGAAAGTCTCTCATTATTGGTTTCTCCTAAAATTGTCATACAACAAGAATGTTATTCTCTTTCCCCCGATTTTGTGATGATTTCTGGAGTAGTGGGTTGAGTAGAAATAGTTTTTTTTTTTAAACATCTTTATTGGAGTATAATTGCTTTACAATGGTGTGTTAGTTTCTGCTTTATAACAAAGTGAATCAGTTATACATATACATATGTCCCCATATCTCTTCCCTCTTGCGTCTCCCTCCCTCCCACCCTCCCTATCCCACCCCTCTAGGTGGTCACAAAGCACCGAGCAGAAATGGTTTTAAACACATTTCACTGGACACGTGTCCCATTCTGACACAAGAGCTTGATGAGTATCTTATATATTCATAGTCTTCCTACAGCTTGCCTGACCATAGCCCCCAAAGACTGCTTAGACATATTTGAAGCCCTTATTTGTGGAAGGCAGAAGCTTGACATGATAATCAGTCATGCAAAACCTCATGATAAAAAAAGAAATTAACACATGTGACACTAGCTTCCTTGGTGTCAGATTTAGCCACATCCAGTGATTATGAAAAGGATGCTAAAAACTCAGGATCTACTTTAAGTCTACACATCAAATAATACACTATGAATTTGGCATAAAAACATCGTATATTCATGTTTGAGTATAAATGTATATAAACTATAGATGTTCAATCACCTCTAAGATCTCAATAGTCTCTAGGTACTTGCCCCAACCCAAATTATATGCAACAAGGTAATAATCACCAAAAACAAATAATGTGAAGAGGTCAAACATTAAAAGTCAAACATTCACCATCTTTCCTCTTCTTCTGCCTATGAAAGAGAGACTTTTAGTTGCTCAACTATACTTCTTCATTATGCTGATTTAGATGGTGTTGGTGCTGGAGGTTATAGGTATGGGTGGAGAATGAAAAAGCCAGATAAAGAGGGTGATTTTGCTGTGCAACAAAATGAAGTGTAGGGAGCAAAGAAGGAGCAAATTAAAGACTCTTTAAGTATTAACAGAGGGAACAAAAAAAGTAGGGGAGCAGAGAATTGGGGGATTGACATAGAAGAGCCAGGGAGAAACTGACTCAGAAGTAGACAGTTCTAGTTGGGAGATGAGGAAACAAAATGTGTGATTACAATAAAGGCGGGAATTTGGGCAGAAAATTTTAATATGTTTTCCTGTGTGATGTTTGTTTAGTACTCCCCATAATACCCTTGATAAAATGTAATAAAGTTTTCCACTGCTTTTCAAGACTTCTTCTGTTTTATTTGGTGTGCCACATTTGTTTCTTTTGGATGCGACAGGGTAAAAGAGGCAAGCCTCAAGACGGTCCAGTTATATTCAGGACCCAGATGAAAACGAGAAGCCTTCCCAGACTTCCCAGAATGGTGCACCTTTCTATTACATGCTTTCATTATATATCAGTTTTCCATTTAAAAAAATGCAACTTGAAAAGGTAGTAAATACTTACAGCTCTTTTTATTATATGTGTTCCCTTCTTCCTACCCCAGACTTCATAATATAATTCAAATATATCCCTACTATCCAGTTAAAGATGTCCATCAGTACTGAACATAATAGCTGGACCTTTTTAGATACTGTTTAGGTTATTGAGTATACTATTAAGTGTAGTTCCGTTATAAAATCTATAGTGTTCGGTGACATTGTTTATATGGTCAAGATTATACTCTTCACATAACAACAAATGCTAAAATTAAAAGGAGATATACCAATACTCATTGGTTAATATATTTCTTACTTCAGAGTGCCACTTATATTTTTTCAATATCTGGAATAAACATTTAATATCTGCTTGGGAGTTGGGGGACTAGAAAATTGGGGGGAGGACAAGATGAATAGCACACAGCGCCACCATCAGGCTAATGGGTGAGAATGATTTAAACGTGGCAGGGCACAATTGATGAGCCCTCTTAATTACAAAAAGAATGTCTGATATTCTAGAAACTGAGGTCTTTCTATTTGATATGTAAGAGAAACTGTACAGGCTACTTGAAAGCCTTCACTTTTTATTATACAAAACTACTGCCTCTAAGTATTGTGGGTTTCGCTTCTAGTAACAGAATTCGTTCTTATCAAACCAGTGTCCCCACAGATAACAGTAAGAAACTTTGTACGAAGAGGATTTTTTAATTACCAAGACTGGGACTAGGGTGAGGTGAGTAAGGTATTCACCTCAAGGTGCAAAATTTAAGGGGTGCCAGAGCTCAGTAATTTAGAGAAATCACATTCTAATGCAATATTTTTAAAATCAAAATTCGGGCTTCCCTGGTGGCGCAGTGGTTAAGAATCCACCTGCCAATGCAGGGGACACGGGTTTGATCCCTGGTCTGGGAAGATCCCACATGCCGCGGAGCAACTAAGCCCATGCGCCACAACTACTGAGCCCGCATGCCACAACTACTGAAGCCCGTGCGCCTAGAGCCTGTGCTCCGCAACAAGAGAAGCCACCGCAATGAGAAGCCCGCGCACCTCAACAAAGAGTAGCCTCCGCTCGCTGCAACTAGAAGAAGACCGCGCACAGAAATGAAGACCCAACGCAGCTAAAAATAAATATATTAATTTATTAAAAATAATTAAAAATAAAAACTCGTGCAAAAACTCCATGGTGAACATAGTATCAAAATTTTAAATAAAAATAGGGCCAGTGTTATAGATTTTTCTCTCTTACCTCTGGTTCTAATATGCTTCAGCATGGGTCTGTTACTCATCCTGTCCTTATTTAAAATGTCAGTATTTTTCTGATCATGGATTTTTGCATTAATTTTGTAAACAAGAATTAGAATGGAAAATTCTAAACCCAGGAAATTCTCTGGGTTCTGTGAAGGAGGTAGTTGCCCAGGGAACAACTGAGAGAGAAATGATACAAAAAATTAGTGGGGATCATCTCTGCCCCGTCCAAACTAATCATAGTTATTCCTCTGCAAAGTGCGAGAAATGTGACTGTGAATGTTATCATCTAAACAGAGCCGAACATTTCCTGACCATTAAGGTTAAATACCAGTTTCATCTTCATCTCTGCCTGGGGTTTGAAGCTTGCTGTAGTCTGGAGTAACTCCAGTCTGGAACACTACAGAACAACTTGACAGTTTGAACCAAAACTACTGCAAAGGGAATCATTATCTAGTTGCCACTAAGGAAAGTCTCCAAAAAGTAGGAAAAATAATCTTTTGGAAACGGCCTGCCTCTCAGGTTATCTGGGTGCAGTTCAACATAATTTGGCAATAGGGATGTTTGGTAGACTCAGAGATGCTCTGCCAGAACCCTTTCAAGAAAGTACTTGCTGCCCGACTCTGGGGAATCCAGTCAGCACGCTGACAGCTGTCAGCTCCTTCAGGGTTCACCTCAGCTGTAAAGAACCACCTCCACTGACATCACGTCCTTTCAAGGCCATCCACATCTGCTGGATGAGCAGGGCAGGAGTTGAAGGGCCCTCGGCATTTTGATCTAAGTCAAACAACTCTGAAGGGCAGTATTCCTGTATAACTTCTGCTGGATCAGTCCAAGATTTGATGGCCCGCATCGGTTCAATTTCTCCTGACACCCAGCCCTGCTTCCTCCCTCTTCCTTTCACATCTCTCACTCCAAAGCCCATCTCCACATTTGCTTCCCAAAAACCCAACCTGAGACAGAGAGGTAAACTAGATGACACTTTTTCTTTTTACAATTATTATTCTGAACAACAACAACAACAAAAAACTAATGCAAAAAACTATTTGCAACATAACTCTTTGAGCTCTGTCAATTTCAACCTGAATTATACATGGCTGTAATTGGCATGTACATATGATATTGGATTCAGATTTTTTTGACTGACATTTTTTAACACACTATACCTTGTAGCAAATTTGTCCACATGTTTGTCTTTTGTAATGCCCTGGTGGTATTCCATAGTGGATTTCTTAACTGTCTCCGAATTTATGGCCTTAAATTTTTTCTATTTTTTCACTGCTTAAGATAGTGCTGTTATAAATATTTTTGTACAAATTACTTGCTTGCTTTTTTGATTAATTCCTTTGACAGTTGCTTTCCTAGAGTTGGATCAGAGTCCTGTGAATATCAGCACCGGGACCAGTTAGCAGAGGAGAAAGGAAGAATAAAAGGGAAAAGAATAAGGATTCACATAACTACCACCTTTTCCTTTCTCATATATAAAAGATGTATATAAATGGAGTGAATATAAATCTGGAACAACCTGAAATTCCAAGTCCTGGCTAACTTCATTTTCCCTATGAATCATCTTGAACAACTCTACTTTACAGTAATTTGGACTTTGAATATGGATATTGAATTATATTTGTTTATAGCACCATTATCCAAAATCCAGCTCATAGAATGTTAGATGACTGATGTTTACTATGAAGGAAAAAAAGTTCAGCGGGTAAACAGTTTTTCAAATGCTGCATATTAAATAATCTTCTTGAAGATTAATAATGTAGAGGGTTGTGTTAAAAGCAGAATTCTCACAGCAAAGAAACATTAAATTTATTGAATCCACCTATCCAGGAAAATTAATATTATAAGGAAAACAGTTTGTGAAACTATGGAATATATGGTATCATTAAAAAACTTTTAGAAAAAAATATATGCACACTTACTCTTTAACAGGTACATATCTTTCTAGAAAAGCCCATTATGCATTACATTATTATCCCCTCCAAAACCTACCACCAATCCAGGCAAATTTTAGATGTTTTACAAAGGTTTATGAAATCTCACTAAACATCTGTTAAAAATTGTTTTGTTCATTGCTAGACATTTATATAATATAGTTTTAAAGCAAGATAACAGCTGAGGGGAGCTACAGAAAAAAAATCACAGAACTTATGTTGAATTATTTTTCTTGTACATACGAAGTTGTTCTGTGAGAACAAGAACACTCAGCAGATGTACAGATCCATTATCTTTTCTCATGGCAATATGTTCCTCCTTTCAGAAAATTTGAGCAAGTTTGGAACATAAAATAATACAAATAGGCTGAAATGCAAAGCAGAGAAAATGATGGTGATTGGCACAAAATAATGAAACAATCATAAGCGATGTCACATAGGTGAGCATTAACTGGCGCATTAACCATTGATGTTCACCATTTAACGAAGCATCTAAAGATATAATAATCCTGCTATATACTTGGAGCAGCAGATTTCCAACACATATATCCACATGTACCTCCCCCATTAAAACACAATGACAATGGTTTTCATGTCTTGTCATTTCATCCTTGACACTCTCCAAAGGCTCATTGGATCTCCGCCATGACTCACATAACCTGTGCATTCAGAAACAGGTGTTTGGAACTCTACATCTGGTGATAAATATTAAAGATAGAAGAAGAGACTTCAGAAACAGCCTACTTAATTCATTCTCACTTGGCATTGCCATCACTAGCTACACTATTACAGATTGAGCTCCAAGGACTACTCAGAAATCCCCTCCAATCTGGAGATTCCAAATTATATTTCTCTCTGTATTTTTAGATAGTCATAAAATTATTACTCAAGAAAAGATTTTAGAAATCAAGATTAACCCTTCACTTTAAAGTTGAGAAAACTGAGAGCCAGAAAGTTGAAAGTACTTGCCCAGATTCAGAGAATAAATTTTGTGTAAATGTGTATGAAAATACAGTGCCTCTTGGCTCTAATACAATTTTTTTCACTGCATTTTTCTAAGAAACTTTGGAAGTATAGCTAAAAATATATTTCATTATGGTTAATGAATACAAGTTTTGAAGTTAGAAAGACTAAGGTAACAAAAGGAGTCTCATTTGACCTCTCTAAGCTTAGTTTATTCATTAAAAGAATAACACCATTCTCTCTGAAGAGGGACCATCAAGGCTGGGACACTGGTGTAACCTGAAAACTGGTTTCACCTCTCAGAAGGTGTCGAGCCAAAAGACACGACTAAGGTGAAGAGTGGAAAAAGGATTTATTACTTGCAGCCTTTGATTACTTAAGAAAATTACTCTTCTCTATTAAAAGAGCTAAGTTTTGGAGAAGGAGACGAGAATGGTAGAGTAGAAGGACCTTGAGCTCACCTCCTATCACAAGCACACTAACTGCTGAACAACCATCGATTAAAAGAAGAAAAAGAATAACACCATTCTTTATGACATAGTATTATTGGGAGTTTTATATAACAGAGAGCATGGTTAAGTGCCAAAAAACTATTTATTATTATTATATGTGTAAGTAAAATTTATTTTCTATATATTATCATAGCCTTCAAAAACTGCTGCTAGATTCGTATCAAATTTGGAGACTAAGCTCGTGTAAATGATAAGCCAGGTGTCATATTCAAAAGTCATGCTGACTTCAGTCTCTGAAAGGAGAGGGTAGAAATACTTTTCCCTATTCCTCCCACTGGGTACAACTAAAAATCCTAGACATTATATGTAAAACCAACATAGGAAGCCTTTCAAAGGTGGAAAGAAGAAGGCCGGCCATCTAGAGAACTAGACTCCCAGGATCTACACCATGGTGAATTCCCTGCATTTTCTTCTCACCTCATACATCCCAGGCTGGGTACTGAAGAAGCCAGTACCCTGAAAATGCTAATGACAGAGACAATAAAAACCTCCAAGAAAAGCCTGTCCTCCTTTCCAGTGGCCCAGCAAAGGGGCAGCTTAGCAAGACAGCCAACATTTAGACAATAATCACAGGAAAGCGTCAGCCCCGCCCCCACACACAAAGGCGCACTGGAGAGTCTAGACTTTCCCCCATGCAGGCTGTCAGGAGGTGCCCCAGCCCCATCCCCACGTCCGTGGTGTCAGAGGAGGCCTGTAGTGGAGTCAGGACTTTCACCGCGGTGCAGTGGCAACACGGCCACCCCAGCAGTGCTGGTGCAGGCCTTGTGGGAAGCAGTAAGGAGATGTCCCTCCTCCTCCCAGCCAGGGTGATATCCACAGAGGCCAAGAGGGGAGGGGATTTTTGAGCCAAGCGTAGAAGCAATTCAGTGGAGGAGCATAGGCTTTTTAACAAATAGCACTGGAGCAACTGGACATCTGTAAGCAAAAAAAAATATAAACCTCGACCCAAGCCTCAAACCACTTAGCAAAAAAACTCAAAATAAATCATAGATTTAAAAATAAAATGTAGAACTGTAAGACTTTTAGAAAATAACAGGAGAAAACTGGGGGGACCTAGACTTGGTGAAGAGTTCGCAGACGTGGCACCAAAAACACAATCCATAAAAGCGAAAAATCAATAAATTCTACCTCATCAAAATGAAAACTTTTGCTCTGTGAAAGGTCTTGTTAAGAGGATGAAAAGACAAGCTACAGAGTAGGAGAAAAAAAAAATATTTGCAAACGTATCTGACAAAGCACTCATCTAGAATTCTTTTTTAAATTTATTTATTATTTTGGCTGCGTTGGGTCTTTGTTGCTGCACGCGGGCTTTCTCTGGTTGCGGCAAACGGGCTATTCTTCGTTGTGGTGCATGGGCTTCTCATTGCAGTGGCTTCTCTTGTTGCAGAGCACAGGCTCTAGGCACGTGGGCTTCAGCAGTAGTTGTAACACGTGGGCTCAGTAGTTGTGGCACATGGGCTTAGTTGCTCCGCGGCATGTGGGCTCTTCCCCAACCAGGGCTCGAACCCATGTGCCCTGCATTGGCAGGCGGATTCTTAACCACTGCGCCAACAGGGAAGCCCTCATCTAGAACTCTTAAAACTGAACAGTAAAAACAAATAATCCAATTAGAAAATGGGCAAAAAACATGAAGAGACATTTCACTGAAGAGGATATACAAATGGCAAGTATGCATGTGAAAAGATGTTCAGCATCACTAGCTATTAGGGAAATGCAAATTAAAGTCATAATGAGATATTATATATGTCTCAGCTTGGTAAAATAAAAAAAATATAGTGACAACACCAAATACTCGCCAGAATGCAGATACTTGATATCCTGTACATTGCTGGTAGGAGTATAAAATGGCACAGTGACTCTGGAAAACACTTTGACCGTTTGTTAATTAAACATACACTTGCCGAACAACCCAGCAATTGTACTCCTGGGCATTTATCTGGGAGAAATGAAACATTATTGTAGTAGCCTCATTGTAAGAGCCAAAAACTAGAAACAACCAAAATGTAATACTGCTGAGCAGTAAAAAGAAATGAACTATTGATAACACACAAGAACTTGGATCTCAAGGACATCATGCTAAGGGGAAAAAATAAAATCTCAAAAGGACACATACACTGTGAGTCCACTTCTGTAACATTCTTGAAATGATAAAATTTTAGAGACGGGAAACAGATTAATAGTTGCCAGGGGTTAGCAGTGGTGGTGGGGGGAGGGAATTGGGTGTGGCAATAAAAGGGTAGCACGAGGGAGATCTTTGTGGTGGTGGAATAGTTCTGTATTTTAATTGCACTGATGGTTACACAAGTCTACACGTGAGATAAAATAACAGAATTCTACACACACATCATGTCAATGTCTAAAATTCCTGTCTTTGATATTAAATCATGTAAGATGGACCATTGGGAGAAACTGAATGAAGGATACATGGGTCTTCCACATACTATCTTTGCAACTTCCTGTGAATCAATAATTATTTCAAAATGAAAAGTTTGTTTTGTTTTCATTTCATTTGAGGGGCTTTCCTAGGAAACAACAGAGGCTTAAATGACTTCCAGTCAGAAGAACCATGCTCTGTCAAGGGCAGTTGAAAGCAAAATGCAATGCAAAGGAAGACTGGCTACCAACTGCAGGGAAACGCCTTACATAGAGACTCCTGTGGCCAAGAAAACAATCATTCCTTTCCCATATGAGTTCCAAGTAGGTTTATGGTTTTTAACCCCTGATTGCAGATTAGAACTAAGTGGGGAGTTTTAAAAATGTTCAATGTCCAGCCCTACCTGCAGTGATTCTGACTTTTTTGAGTTAGGATGATCATAAATATCCTGGAAGGTTCGAGAGTGCAGTATGCAATGAGGAACACCATATTACACTAAGGAATGTAACAGCAGTTCAGTGTCTGAAATGTGACACTCTTCTGAGCCCCATAAAGGCAAAGTAAACCCAAAGATTTATGTTATTCTAATGGTGAGGTTATTTTAAAGCCAGTTTCTGAGCCCTCAGAACCTCCTAAATCTTAATTAATTGAGCAATATTCAGAACCCAGGCAGTTTAAAAATACCATAGGTGGTTTTCCACGTGCTGTGTTTTAAAAGAAATCAATATTTTATCTTTTGAATATCACTGATTCTCTCAAATGATCCTTTTACTTTTTCGTGGCTATTAATAAGATGCAAGACAAAAATGCTCTAAATTTCAGGCATTACTCTGTGTTGAAATGCTTCTAGAAGGAGGAATTCTATATGGTGTAAACCAAGGGAAAGAGCAGCAGAGACCCTTTCGTATTAGAAAGGATAGTGGATATGACAGATGTGTTCTTTAAAGAGGACTTGACACAAATTAAAAAATTAAAAATCATTAAGCTTTATATTAATTACTATAATTATGAAACGTTCTCAAAATTCCACATTAATATTTATAGTTTCAATTAAGCTGTATTTAACAACAGTTAATGATGTTCCTGAGCAAAGCTGGGTATTACAGTTAATATCCAACTGTGATATAGGGAAAAATTCTGGAAACAATATGAGAGCAGAAGTAGAGGACTTCTGTTCACGTCTCTGCTATTCTACTTACTGGTTATTTGACCCTGGATGAGTTCTATATCAGTTTCCTCATGTGTAAATTTAAGATAATAATATTCTGAGGAATAAAAAAAATTACTAATATGAGAAAGCACTGTATGCTACAAAGTACTAAACATTTTGTTATCATAATTATTACCATTTTAAAAATTCAATTCTTAGATTTTTAACTGCCTACTTATAGGTCTATGAAACTAACTTTTAAAAAAAACTCATAGTTTATATATCTAGAACAAGTTTCCCATCATCAGAACTACTGTATGGAGAAGCAGTTAATCGAAGGGTGATGGTTTCCAAATTGAAAATAACTTGGACATATTTGCTGACACTGATGAATCCTATTAATTATAACTTATGGAAATGGCCAGCTCCCTTGGCATATAGAGCCATGTGGCACGCAAATATTGGATGCCATTTACAGTTTTCCTTTTAAAAATCTAAAAGGTACATTTTATTTCTACATCTAGCCTTTCCATTCAAGGGCGCTTCAGTTGAGCTGGCACTAAATTTTTAAGCTTTAGATTTAGTAGCAAAAGATTTCTGATAGTGTACATAGAGCTGTCAGTATTGCACACCCTGAAGCAATGTGGAGGGCTGCAAGATATCTGGAAGAATTTCAAAATGTCTGTAGCATTCAATACTAATTGGAAAGTATGAACATGATATTGAATCATGTGAGAATGAATGACATGTAAATTTTTTAAACTTCACAAATATAAAATTATACAGCAATCCTAAATAATAAATTATAAATAAGCCTCAGTGGATGATTTATCAGAACAATTGAATAATAATAATTTAGAACTAGCTATGACTTGAATACTGAAAAATCACAAATAATATTTTAATTGGGACAATTTTAGTATTACCCATAAATTATGACTGTAATTAACAAAAATATTTTTATTCTACAAGTATGGGGACTTGCCTTCTTTTATCTATTTAGAAATATAACTAATTTCTTGTTTCCATTTCAAACATACTAATTCCACATCTTTAAGAAAATTACTGTTAAATGTTAAGATTTAAAGTATGAATGTAAACTTGATGATTCCTCAATATCCATCATTTTCCGTACTACAGCTTTTTCTTCTCCCCCAAGTTGAGATATCTACTTCAAAATATACCTATACGGTTGTCCTTACATATGCAAGCAACAGGCAATGTGATTTTATTGGCTCGTCTGTTTCGTTTATACCTCTCTTTCTCCCAGACATAATTACAATGTCCTATTATAACTGGCTACATCATAACATACAATAATTAGCCAAGAAAACTGAGATAAATAGAATAATGAGTGTTCGAAAAATAAGTTGAAGCTCTAAGTAGTTTAGAATGCACGTGGCTCAGAGTCCTTGCCAGAGAAGGGCTACAGATTTAGCTTTAAGGGGGAAATAGGATGGGTTAATGATCCATCAGGTCTAGATGCTCAGGTGGTGTGGTTACTTCCCGTGCTGACATATGTGAGACCTCTCTCCCATGTGTCGTCATAAAGTAGACCCTCTTTGATACAGTAAATGGCATCATCAGCACCACCTCTACACTAGTGATAAGTGTCACAGGCCTTTTCTTATAGCATCTCTCTAAGCTGGCTGATGCTATAGCATAAAAGTTTAGGAAAATTAATTTGACAGGAGCCAAAATCATGCAGAACAGGGACCCAGTTCCCTAACGGGCAAGAAATATGAACTTAAACCATAGCCAAGTAGGGGCAAAGTGACTCCATCTTAAGCCACAGACAATTTTAAAGTTAACTAGGGCTTCCCTGGTGGCGCAGTGGTTGGGAGTCTGCCTGCCAATGCGGAGGACGCGGGTTCGAGCCCTGGTCTGGGAGGATCCCACATGTCGCGGAGCGACTGGGCCCGTGAGCCACAATTACTGAGCCTGCGCGTCTGCAGCCTGTGCTCCGCAGCAAGAGAGGCCGCGATGGTGAGAGGCCCACGCACCACGATCAAGAGTGGCCCCCACTTGCCACAGCTAGAGAAAGCCCTTGCACAGAAATGAAGACCCAACATAGCCATAAATAAAATAAATAAATAAATAATTAAAAAAAAAAAAGTTAACTAGAGGAAAGGCTTTTATTGAGACTTTTATTTCATATGTAACAAGACAGAATTTGGAGACAAGGAATGTTGTTAAAACATTGTTTTAGATCGCTGGAGGAACACTCTGGAGCTATTGTAATAACTCCAACTGCCAACTGGTTTTATTCAATCATATTTCTATGATCTAAAAATCTCAAAAGAATTTGTCAAAATAATTATCTTGAAGTTGAATCAGAGAAGATACTATTGTCCTTAAATTAAATTACAGAATCTCTTATAAAAGGAGGAACTTAGTGCTCCATTCAACTTTTTTTCTACTATCATACTATCAAAGTAATAATCATCGCACATTTAGCACTCACAGTGTGAAAGGTGCTGAATTAACAGTCTTTTAAAAATAGCAAATCACACTGTCCTCAGGTGCAGAAATCCAGGGAAATGCTATGTAAATATTTGAGGTCGGAATTTGGTTTGAAGTGTTTAGAAAGAGGAACGAGATATTTAAATGAGACAAATGGCTTAGACGCTTAATGGAAACAGATGGATAGCAATTAGAGGGAACGCTAAGCTAGAAGCACCACTGCAAACAGTTCCCGACTGGAGAACAGCGGATGATGGGAGCCCGAGGATGCGAAGACCGAGAGAGGACGAGTAGAAATCGCTTACTCCAGCTCCAGTTTCACCTTACCTTGTCAGTTAAAAAAATAAAATAAAAAAATAATTAAGAATTTTAAGGTTGAAAAATATCTTAAGCGGTGCTAGAAGATGAAAGTCCACTTTAAGTCATAGTATATAGTTCACTCTTTCTCTCCTGCTTCCCACCCCGTCCCTCTCCTTCTCTTCTACCTTCTCCTGTTCACTTCTCACAAAAAGTCAGGATTTGTTTTGCAGCTTTGTCATTTTCTTCATTTTGTCAGAAAAGGGCACAGACGTCCTCCCAACTGCAGTCTTGGGTTAATATTGTAAAGGAGAGAGGAAAAGAACCTATGCTTAAAAGGATGGGAGGATGAGGTAGAACGGGATTGGCCACTAACATTTATTTTTTTCATGTTCAGTAAATCTAGCAAATGGGAATAAAGCAGGAGAGGGAAGGGGCTAATATGGCTTAGAGATTTACCAGGTTCACTTTCAAGAAAAACTAGTTGTAAATTTCCGGCTTGGGAAATCACCCACCTTTAACGGGGATGAGAGGGGCAAGTTGGGTTAAGTGCAGAACTGTTGCATTATTACTACCTGGTTTGTCCTGATTATATTTAAAAATATTGCACAATGACATGCAAAATATACCATGCTAATGATCTTAATTTCATGTTTTCTTTTTTGAGGCTACCACTTAAATAACCTGAGGCATTAGTATTCTGACAGAAAATGCTGGGCATACTTGTAAACTACTCACCTTCAAAATCTTGAAACATGTATCTTGACCGTTAAAAACCTAATTGAAATGTTTTGTCAAGTAAGATGAATAGTATAAGAAACAGTGTACATGAGGAATGAAAATATTTGGTAGGAAAATAAATCTAATTACCGACTGGTGTTTGGCAGAAAGCAGGCGCTTGCTCTTAAGGATAGTAACTTACTTTAATTATGGAAATTGCATGCTTTTTTGGTAATGGAAAAACCATGGAGTTTTCAAAACATGTATCAAGTTATAATAATAAATATGTATGTATCCTGAAGTGGAACAAAAAATTAAATTTTAAATACTAAAATAAATATAACTTATTGAATAACAGAAGAGATAAAGTAAATATTAGAAATTACCTAGACTTGGTAATTAGCACCAAATATCTTCACAGAGTCTTTAGCCAAACATTTTAAAATTTATATTAGAGTGAGAAGTATTCAAAGGAATACCCAAAAATAAGTGACCAAAATTCATGAAGAAGCATGAATTTTCAATTTCAATCTCAAATAGCTTGTATTAAGATACTGTATAGGAATCATATTATATGGCAGAAAAAAGTCTGGCTGAAATTCAAAGACCTGGACTTTACAACACCCATTTTGTCTCACACTCTAAGAGTAAGTTTTCCCTTGTATCTAATATGAAAGCTTTGGACTAAATATCTTGAGTTCCCTTCTAATTCTCATACTTTATGAATCTGCAAAATCTTATCGTAATAAGAGAACATATTCTCAATCCAAGATTAGTGTTCAAAATTCAGTTATGTTCCAGGATTCAAAATGTGCACACTATGACCTCATTTTTCAAAGAATATTTACATATAAACGAATTCTAGGAGGGCATACACCAAAATGCCAACATTTATTTTATTTAGCGGATATTTATTATCACTGCCATGTGCCAGGCACCGGGGTCTTCACCATGGGTACAGTGGTGAACAAGAAGGGCCTGGGCCTGGCCCTCATGAAGCACGTGGACCAGTGACTCTATCTCAGCGAGGCAGAATTGCAGTGTGATTTTTCTTTCTTTTTCTTTTTTTTAATCTCATTTCTGAAGTTGCTCCATGTAACGCTTGTGTAATAAGAGAAAGTTACTAAAAAATTTCCACTGTTTTCAAGAATCACATAATCCTACTATATCTATACAGTGACATACAAAAGAATATTCAGAACTTGAATGACGCCACAATTTTTAGCAAAAGCAAGGCACCCGATTAAATCTATTCTCACAAGTGATGGGTTTTATAAATTTTATTGCTGACTTATTATTATATCAGACCCTTGTGGCCAGGTGACCAGAGGATCCAGGTTAGAAACATTAGACTGCTTACAATTCTAGATCCTATCCAGAAACCTAGAGGATTCTTGTAAGCACTCTGGTCATAAAATACCCAGAAGAAACTTTATTTTTAAGTAAAACCATTATGGACAAACCTCAGTAGTCATATGCCCCATAGTAAAAATTTACAGTGCTGCCGATAAAGATAGATTTCATCCTGAACTAAAGTAGCCTCTCTGATGAGGTCTGTAATACTGTCAAAATCCTTGCCCTCTTCTTGATCCATTTTTTTTCTACTCATAATTTACTGATATCTGTTTAGTCTTGTATGACTCACTTCTGTTGTCCTATAGTTCTCCTTGACTAAGGACCTATTTTGGAGAAATGAGAAATTCTTTCTAACATTTGCAATAGTTAAGCTTTTCAGCCAGGTATGGCTTTCCTTCTCATTACATTTTTGCACCTTTTCTTTCCTTTCTAAGTTTTCATAAGTATCTTCTTCTAAATCATACATACGCCTACATTCCACATGAATTTCACCTGATTGCATTTTAGAAATTATTGTTATTGTGCTATTACAATTATTTTTCCCAATCTGATAATACATAGCTTCCTAGATATTTTCATTATTATTCTTTTTATTATTATTATTATTGCTTATTATTATTGATATAGTTATCAGTAATCTATTACTAACATTTAAAAGCAAACATAAAAAAAAAAAAAGGCCATGAAGAACCTAGTGGCAAGACGGGAATAAAGACACAGACCTACTAGAGAATGGACTTGAGGATATGGGGAGGGGGAGGGGTGAGATGTGACAGGGTGAGAGAGTGTCATGGACATATATACACTACCAAATGTAAAATAGATAGCTAGTGGGAAGCAGCCATATAGCACAGGGAGATCAGCTCGGTGCTTTGTGACCACCTAGAGGGGTGGGATGGGGAGGGTGGGAGGGAGGGAGATGCAAGAGGGAAGAGATATGGGAACATATGTATATGTATAACTGATTCACTTTGTTATAAAGCAGAAACTAACACACCATTGTAAAGCAATTATACTTCAATAAAGATGTTTAAAAAAATAAAAAAATAAAAATAAATAAAAGCAAACATATGTGCAAACAATATACTAATAACAGCCCAAAGGAATGCATATTAAATGTGATATTGAGGATGGCCTAGGTAATAATATCAGAAAAATGTTTGCATTTTCAATAATCCAGGTGGGAGTGTATCATTTCTGTAGGCAGCCTAATCTGATACTCAGTAATCTTGGAAAATTCAGGATAATATAATAGAAATGACATTGTTCGTTAATTTGTGGAACTGGAGTTTAACCACTCTTCTTTCAGTTTCCTATAGTCTTCTATAGTGGTGTTTTATTATTTTGCACCTAAGAAGCTACATTCATCATGCTGTCATTTAAGCCTGTGTCATGATATTCTCTAACCAGTAGCATTAATCTCTGTTTTTATCTATAGTTTAAGGTATATTAGGTTGAAATTATCCTTCCTGTGTCTTATCACTAACTTTTTAATTTATCTTAACAAAAATTTTTCAAATCTTATAAATACAAGGCTCTTTTGCAGACATGAAGTCAAACTAAACATTATCTCTGACCTCAGGGAAACTTCAGTCTAGCTAGGGAAATAAAACAAAGTATAATAACCCAAACTTGGTTACTAGTTAAATTTAATCCAAGTTCTTTTGGGTTGTCAGTGTAAACTGTGACGTGTAAACTTCATATTCACTTGAATACGAAGATAATGTGGCTGCAACAGTCCAGACCTCATTAATCACCAGTATTTTTTTTTCTTTTTTTTTTTAAATTAATTAATTAATTTATTTATTTTTGGCTGTGTTGGGTCTTCGTTTCTGTGCGAGGGCTTTCTCCAGTTGCGGCGAGTGGGGTCCACTCTTCATCGCGGTGCGCGGGCCTCTCACTGTCGCGGCCTCTCTTGTTGCGGAGCACAGGCTCCAGACGCGCAGGCTCAGTAATTGTGGCTCACGGGCCTAGTTGCTCCGCGGCATGTGGGATCTTCCCAGACCAGGGCTCGAACCCGTGTACCGTGCATTAGCAGGCAGATTCTCAACCACTGCGCCACCAGGGAAGCACCAATCACCAGTATTGATTTAGTTGATCTGACTGACTTGACAAATGTATCTGTTTCCCTTCACCTCTTAGCCCAGCATAGAGCACCCGTCATAAAATGTCCAAAGTGCTTTCCTCTGAACAACACTGATAGATAGATATTATTATGTACATTTTACATACCAAGAAATTAGGACTCAGAGAAGTTAGGTTCTTTGCCCAAGTGCCACATCTAGGACTCCTTTTGAGTCTAAGTCCCAGTCTTGTCAATAAAACATGGTCACTGTGGAACCACTAATGTCAGAATCATTGTTCCTTTAGTAGATCCCCCAACCAACTGCCTAGATCTAGCCCCAGGAACAGTAGAATCTGATCTATGCAAAATTTATGGAGAGGATTGCCTTCTCTGTATTCAGAAATGAGAATTGAGAAGAACTGAGGTCAATTAATAGTCACTTCTTACAATATTGTGCTGAAAAGGATCTGAAGCCTTGTTTGAGATTAATTTTTAAAAGTGCAAAAAAAAAAAAAAAGTGCCATAATTAATCATTGATGTTACCATGGGCGTAGAAAGGGGAAGTAGTTGTATACAGCTAAAGTATTTTTCATCCCCAATCATCTGTAGAGCTGCACAGTTTATACATTTTACCTACAATACAATTTTACTGATTTATGGTCACTTTATTTTTCACTACAATCCATGCTGTAATCTACCATGACCCTCTGCTTTCCTCCCTTATCACACAACATACTAATTTTTCTATTCTTACTCATAATAGCTATCTACTTCAAACAGTTCTTTTTATAATCATTAGGGGGAAAGATCTTTAACCCATTTAACTTATCTTTATGGAGAGACTATAGTTTGTCACTTTGAATAGCTAGGTATCACATGGACATAAAGAATCAAAGTTAATGTATAGGAATAAAAAGTAATTTATAGTCACAAAGAACTGAGTTATGGTTACCATAGTAACCTTAACTATGAACATTAAGGATTTCTAAGGTAGAAAACTCAACCATAATACTACAGAAACATGGCTTTTTCATGCTTAATAAGCTGGAGATATTATATATCATAATTGTGCACAATAAATTATTTCTGTGGAGTAAAGAAACCTCTAAGATGGTAAATCAGCAATTTGTAAGGGCTGACTAGCTTCTGCAAGATGTCCTGTGGGCAGAAAAACAATATACCTTCTAGTGCAAACTGTCTATTGATATCTATGTAATAAGAGAAGTAAAAATAAACATTTGGACATATAATAGTCTTGGAAATAAAGACAAATTTCTAATAAAATCATAGAACCTGTGAGTTGGTAAGGACCTTAGGGACCAGCCCAAAGCAGAAACGTGCTCTATAGATTCCTTAATAGATTGCAGCCAGCCTTGGCTGAAACCTTCAACAATAGAGATCTTATTTTTTCACCAAGCAGCCCTTCTTATTGTTGTACCGAGAGAGGTGTTATTATAAAGTTGTTTCTGTGAGCCAACCATCTGCCTCCTTTTTGCTTTCATCCACTGATTCCTGCTCTGCTCTCTGGAATGACACAGAGTGAAAATAAACCCTGTGACAACACTTGACAGTCCTTTAGATATTTGAAGATAGCTATTAAGGTTTTTCACTAGTCTGATTCCTAAGGTTAACCTGTCTTAGTTCCTTCCACTCTTCGTGTAGATCATAGTTTCCTGACACTGCCAGATCTACTGGTCACGTAACAGACCATAGATGCCTGCCTTGAATTAAGGGGAAAGGGGTGCTGAATTGAGCAAAGTAACTTTTTCATGTATCTCTTACATTCCAGGCATTCGACCAATGTGGTCTGTCTGAGACTGAAGAGAACTGAGCTGTTCATAATATTCTTATGAACCATGTGGTCAACCAAACACTGCAGATTGTTTCACATAAACTGCTACCTGATTGCTTTTTCCTACTGTTTTGTGCTTGTATATTAGCATTTCCAATCTAAGCGGCAGCCCTTTATTCCTGCTAAATTTCATCTTGTTTCGGTCTGATATTTTTTTGCCTGGAAATATAATTTGGCAGAGTTGGGGAGTAAAGTTTTGAATCTTGAGGCTACCGTTGCCAAGCTTTTTATTTCTAATGTCTTCTGTTTCCATTGATGAGAGTATTGGTCAGGATCGCTTTAGGAAGGCAACCCTCTGGTCTTCCATATTTGCCCTCATTCCACATTGAAACAGAGATAGTGATGATAGCCTTGTCTTGTATTTTGATGCCTAGGTATACTTTGTAAAGCCTTTTAAACCTCACAACCACCTGAAAGATTTACTTATAGCAACTGTTGTATCTTTATTTTAGAGATAAGTATACTTGCAAGACCACACAGCTACCAAAAGTCACAGTTAGGACTGGAGCACAGCCTCATTTCTCCCCTTATGTCCTATTGTAGCTTTCAATGGGATTCATGCTTACTCTGAGGAGGGAAACAGGCTCCGTCACTACCAACATGGCTGCCATTGAGATCCAGGCTGTAACAGGAAGAAAGGAGCATCTTCAGTATCCCCTAAACTCATATGCACTCCATTCATGATAAACCAAGAGAGCCAATATTTAAAGTAATACAGCCATGAGTGTTTTAGCTACAGATGTTAAATAAGCTGTGAATATATCTGGACTATTATTCACCTATATAACCATCTTATCCGTAAGGATATCATGAGACGTAATTCTTTTTTCTAAAATTCTTGTATACCAGTCCTAACATTCCATCCCTACCAGTCTAGTAACTCTGATAAAATATAATAAAGTATTTTGGAATGTTTTATCCTAAAGAATCCATGTAAAATCTTATGCTCTTTTCTAAATATTAATCATTTATTTAATAATTTGTTCTACCATCTCACAATGAATAGGTTTTTACTCTCTGAAATGGGGATGTTATCTTTCAAGTTTCCAGAAAACTTTGCAGGACTCTATGATTTTTTTGGTATTTTGCTAATAGAAAAGCTTAGGTAACTGATGAAAGTTTCTTTGCCATTCTGAAATGGCACTTTATTTGCTTCTGGAGATTAAAACTCATTTGAAGTTATCAGAAGTTTCATATAACCTTCTTACATATCTTGGTCTTTGATTCCTTCTATAATTTGTTGATTTTCCATTTTTATTTGGAAAGCTTGCCATTTGGTAGCAAATATGGAAGCAAAACAGGTTTTGGATATTGTTTGTGACCTCTATAAACCTGAAATCATTTTCCTCTAACATTGAGTCTAACCCTTTCTTATTCTTCTGCCTGCTCTAAACACGGCGTGGGTTGTTTCCAGTAACTTTTTTCAAACCTTCAGTTTATTCCAGATCTTAATCTTTCTAATATTATTTCTAGATATTTGTGATGCCCTTTTGAATTAGCCCTTATTTTTGAGTCTCTTCTTCATCTTTTTGCACGTCTTTTTAAACAAAAGATGTTAATCAGAAACAGTCATACTGATTTTTTACTAATGCTACCTTGTATCCTCTTTCTTTGAGGAATTTCATTTTCAGTGCCATTTTTGCAAATCTCCAACCCTCAACGATGTTTCTAAAAAATAAAAAAAAAAAAAACCAGAAATCTCTTACCCATTGTATGCCGTATATCATTTTAGAGTCCCTAATTTAGAAATGTATCTGTCTTTTCACTGAGAAATTTGAAATCTGTTTTCCTACTTTAATATTTTTTTATGATCTTTGAGTTACTGGCAAGTACAAATTAGCCAAGAATATGGCCAAGGAAACCTTCATACTATAGACAAACAGTTGTGATAAATGAGTTTGACCGGATGTTTTTCTCTTTGGTTTAAGCAGAAAAATCTGGGGAAATACTCTTCCCAATTCATACAGATTTCTTATGGATAAAGCTTTGGCAGCACCAAATGGGATGAGAAAGGTCTTTGTAAATGTAAGCCGTTATTCAGTGAAGTTTTATTACTATTATTGCTAGCATGCCTTTACCTTAGAATTATTATTCCATATGGTGGTAAATTTGAAGAGGTACATGACAATTATTAAATTCCCCATGTATTCAGACTTGATATCTTTAGGACTTGGTATTTTTTTTTTTTTTTCGTACTTTTTTTTTTTTTTTTTTTTAATTTATTTATTTTATTTATTTATTTATTTTATTTTTGGCTGTGCTGGGTCTTCGGTTCGTGCGAGGGCTTTCTCTAGTTGCGGCAAGTGGGGGCCACTCTTCATCGCGGTGCGGGGACCGCTCTTCATCGCGGTGCGCAGGCCTTTCACTATCGCGGCCCCTCCTGCTGCGGGGCACAGGCTCCAGACGCGCAGGCTCAGCAGCTGTGGCTCACGGGCCCAGCCGCTCCGCGGCATGTGGGATCTTCCCAGACCAGGGCTCGAACCCGTGTCTCCTGCATTAGCAGGCAGATTCTCAACCACTGCGCCACCAGGGAAGCCCAGGACTTGGTATTTTATATGTATTAAGGCATAGAACACTTAGTCTTTTCAGAAATCCTGGCATGTAGAAATAAGCCGTATCATTGTGGATTCGCTACCTCAGGAGCTAATCAGTTACAGCGATGTTGACCAGAGACAAGTTTGCTAACGTAAAGGCTGCTTCCACCAAAGTCACTCGGGAAACTTGACAAGTGGTAGACAAAAAGGAATTGGAACCTTGACAAGTAGAAAGTCATTTTGTTATAATCAGTCTTTTGTGTTCATAGTACAGTGATGCCAGACCTGTAGGTTAGAAGATTCTTTCTTTCCATTTACTTAATCATCTAGTCTCTTTCCAAAATGGGATATTTTAGTCACCAGAAAATGTGACGAAAAACAACATGGTAGGGTCCCATAAAATCTCTTTGTTATTTCCCTCACTCCAGAATTAATAACATGTCAGAATTGCAGATTCTGAACTCATCTGAGGTGAAAGCAACCATAACATCAATCAACATTTTCCTCCTTTAGAATTCATAAAGCACCTTACATATGCTATCTGATTTGATCCTCACAAGAGCCTGTAAGGTAGTTGTAACAATTCCAGTTGTACAGATAAGAAAACTGAGGTTCTTAGAGTATAAATCACTTGCCTCAAGTGAAGAAGCTAGAGAGTGACAGCGTGAGGACATCAATGGACACAGATCTCCATCAATTTTGAATAGCGTATTCTTTTCACTATATTACAACTATGAGGAAATTTATGGTTTCTTTAAAAATTCCATCAGAAGGATTCAAAGAAGAGATAGAGCCAGAGGTTAGGTAGTATAGGTCTAGAATAAATGACGTTAGAGGAGGATAGACCTAAATAGCAAGAGCCTCAATTGGAAAAAAAAAAAAACCAAAAAACTTAAAGAACTGTTATACAGAAGGATTAGATGAGAACTATCCCATGATAAGAATTTCAACGGCCCATGTCCTAGAATTTGCTCTTATTCTCATTTGGATGAACCCTAAGATACATTTGAAAGGCTGATTGGGGTCCTTGGTTGATGGGAAATATTTCATTGGACATTGTGAGTCAATGGAGAAAAGTACCAGATAATGAATCAAAAAAAGAAAAGATATAGTAGTTTATAGTCATTATATTGGAGAAGTGGAAAGACAAAGACTTTTCCAACTTCAACTCTTTATCCTTTGTCGTAAACTATACTTCTGTTCGCCAAATATTGATTCCTCTCCCTGCAGTGTTCCTCATCTCAGGGTCCTCCCTGTGGGAGGATTATACATTCCTTTCCTGTTGCACTTAGAAGTTGTTCATGAAACTTAGAAGTGAATGTGTGGCTTTAGTGTGGAAGCTGTTAAGAGCCAGCTTATGCTTTGCTGTGTCACTTTTCTCTGCCTCAAGAACAGCAACATAAAGGTAGCTCCTTCAGCCTGCTTCCTAGAGATATGGAAATATGAAGGAGAGCCACAGCCCGCTTGCAATGAGCATATACCATGAGTGAGAAACTTTTGTGGTTATGGCCACTAAAAATGCTGGGGTTGTTTGTTACTGCAGTATAACCTATACTCTGCTGACCGATATATACCTCCTTCTATGTGTTTATCCTAAAAGAACTGGATAAATAGTGAAATGTACACTCATTCAGCCTCTTAATAATGATTGTCCTATTCATTTATTATCTTTTTAAATAACAGATTAAAATGACATGGGATTTAAATATTTCTAAAGAATATGATACCAGTAAAATAGAAACTGTGAAATTGAAATGATACACAGTCAAATGCTTGAGAAATATCTATAGATATATATGAAAAGTCATGAAATTTTACACATAGTTGGTGCTTAATACTTACAGATGCAGCAGTGACAAAGTACTTCATAAGCAAAGTGTCCCATTGAGGAAAGCAAAACATACATACCTTTTTTTTTAAGTAAAGCTAAAATTTTTCCCAGAAATTCCCCTAGTTCTAAGAATCTTTCCAATTATTCCTACTGGGGAACTTAAGAGTGCCCCAGTAATTCCAAAAGAATTTTGAAAATCAAAAGAGCCTATTCCACTTAAATTTGCTACTTCAAAATTGAAAGTCACAGGGAGTTAGTTACTTCTCATTTTAATCTTTAGCTGTTTTGTTTTGTTTTGTTTTACAAGAAAAGTAATATTTGTATTTTATGTCTAAACTGATAGCTTTGCCAGTGGTCATAACCTGCATTTTCATTTGTGCATTCTCTAAAGAATAATTTCTGGTATTTTTTATCTCATTACTAAAATTTAAAACTTTAATTTCTTTACTTAAGAGGATGAGATTATTTTACTCCAGGTATATTTCTTTTAGAGTTAACTTCAAGCTCACGTGTTGGGAAATTGCTTTACCTATATGTTATATACTGAATCCCCATATCAGCAATACTTCAAAATATTTCTTTCCACTGGCCTTTTCAGAAACATCCTATAATCCTAACCTTTTTCATCCTAGGCACTTAAGGTTCCAGTTAAAATACTAAGTTTAGTCGGGAGTTGATACTATCAATACTAGGATGATTTCATTTACCACATCAACAAGGTGTGGGTATGTTTTGACCCAGGAAGAAAAAAGGGAAAGAGCCCAAAGTATGAACATACCCAACTGCTAGCTTATCTCTCTCTCTCTCTCTCTCTCTCTCTCTCTCTCTCTCTCACACACACACACACACACACACACACACACACACACACGTAAAACCTAACGTCAATGCTCATTACTGCATCTTCTCCCCAACCCAGCATTAGAGTGCCTAGGGTCGATCCTGAGGCACTTCTCTTCATCACTCCAACTACAGTCACACTCTAGGTGGTCACATCCAGTCCCATGACTTTAAAAACAATCTACAAAGGAACAACTATATTTTTATCTCCAGTCCCAATCTCTCCTGTGAACTCCAGGCTCATATATCCTACATCTCCTCTTTGATACTGAATAGGGATATCACATCTAACATGACAAAACACACCATTTGAATTTTCCCCAAGACTTCTCTTTACTGTCTTTTCTACATCAGTAAATGGTAATTGCCTTCTCACTGCTCAGGCGAAGACCTCAAGATTGTCCATGTCTCCTCAATTTTTTCTCATGAGCTATATTCAGTTGGCAAATCTTGTCAACTCTGCCTTCAGATTATACCCAAACTCTAACTACTTTACTTCCACTTTTATCCTATATCCTAAACCGTCACCTCTCTTATCTGATTGTTGCAATGGGCTTCTATTGAAATCCCCTCCAACTGGCCTCTTGCCAGTGTATTCTCCACATACAGGAGCTGATGGGATCATTTTAAAATAAAATGTCTCAACTCATCGGCTTTCTCGAAGGAAAATTAATGTTTATTATCTCCCCCTCCTCCCCCCCTCCTGGTTGCCCCCTCACACACATTTTCTCCCTTCTTCTCAGGTCTCATCTCTCACCCTCTGGCCCTCAGTCACTACCATCCACACTGGCCTCCTACCTGCTGCCACCTCAGGACACTTGCATCTGCTTCTCTGCTTCAAAAAGGTCATCCCCCAGTGAACTTTACACTTTAATTCAACTGCCTGCTCAAATAACACCTTATCAAAAAGGCTTCCCTGAGCACACTAAACAAAATAGCATCTAACCCTCCATCCCACTTTCCCAACTTTATTTCTGCCTCTTAGCCCTGACCACCCCCTGACTGACTGCATATTTATTTGCGTCATTCTCCTGCTACTTAAACACTAGTTCCTAGAGGGCAGGGACTTTGTCTGTTTTGTTCACTCTTGTGCCTCCAGTGCCAGGAACAGTGCCTGGCGTATAGCAACTATTTTCTGAATGAATGAATTTCTGATGCCAGGAGGAGTTCGGGTGATGAGAAAGCAGCATGAGAGATGCTGGAAAGGTGTATGAGGGAGGAAAGAAGTAGGACCTAATTGGGAATATACAGGTACTAAAGATAAATTTTGTCTAGTGTGCATTTTCCCTAAAGTTAGCTCTGTATCATTTATTTTTCAGTGTGAAATGTCAGCGAGCCTCCAAGTTCTACACTATGCATGGGAGATCATTTAAGTAATTTTGACAATAAAAATAGAGCATAATGCTACCCCCCTTCCTGCTCATTTTACACTTTAGCTATGTCCTCTTTGGAGTGTGAGTTATTGTCTGTAGCATAATCTCCAAATTTATTTCAGTCTTTTTATGACTCCATAGTCATCAGGCAGATGCTATCTTCTCCACTTTATTCTCAGTTCATTCGCAAAACAATGTAATATGGGAACTCTGTGTCTTCCTTTAGGATGTGAGATTCTGACTTGGGTGTATGTGGTTGATTTTAGAAGCTACCATAGGAAGCAGGAGGGAGGAAGCAGGTAGAGTGAAGAGAAAAGGAGGAAAAGGCCAATATAAAGGGATATTATCCACGTCACTGCTGTGGGCAACAGTCCCAACGTCACTGGGACTTCCTCAGAAGCCTGTATAAGGGGCCTCCCAGGATTGTCCACCTGAAGGCAGACAATTAGAGCAGGGGTAGACCAACTGTGGCCCATGGGCCAAATCTGGACAGTGACTTGTAAATAAAGTTTTATTGGAACATAGCCACGCTGATTTGTTTACTTATTGCTTGTGGCTGTGTTGGGGCAATAAGGACAGAGTTGAGTAGTTGCCACAGCGACCATACAGCCTACAAACCTGAAATAATTACCATCTGGCCCTCTTCAGAACAAATTTGTCTACCCCTATTTAAGAGCATTTATCCTCAAGTTCCTATCCACAACTGTTGAAGGATTTCCAGAAGGAGTTTTATATCTTCCTCACTTCCTGGCCTTGCTTGTAAGAAGGGCAAATAATGTCTTACAGAGTTGAGAAGCCCCTGGCTAAATGGGGAGTTAGGCTGCATGTGATCTAGGGACCTCGCGCTGGTCAGTGTCCGTGCAAGGTGAGCCTGAACTGGCACAGAACTGCCCTTGTAGCTTCAGCTGAAATGCAGAGTGGGCTGAGAGAGTGTAAGGCATGCCTCAGAGGCATCTAGTAGTCTTGATTTGGGGATATGTTAACAAGTCTGTGCCCTGGGAAATGAAATTGTATTTACAGATGAAAACACTTAATTAACGACAATACCGAATGACACTTGGAGAAAGTTGACTAACTGATTGAGGCAATTATTACAAACAAATTGACTAGTCAGTACTAATCCTAGCAATTTTATTCAATACTAATGTACAATGAGGTCAAGTTTCCCTAAACTTCCCATAGATGACTTTTATTCTCTTGCAAGCCATTAATACTCAGTTTTTTTGTTGTTTTATTTTGTATTCGTTTCAGATTTATACATCTAAATAAAAATTCATAAATACTTAATGCAAAAAAATAAAGTTATAGGAGCCTATGAATAAATGAAAGTTATACCTTTTGTATCCCACTGCCAGAAGTTTTTTTTAAATGCTGTGGTTTGGTATATAGTCTTCCAGATTTTTAAAATATTCTATTTGAATGCACACTACTTATGTATATTTAAAATAAACTATACTTTTCACTAACTTGCTTATCCCAAATGTAATATATATTAGACCCTCTTCCATATCAGTTCAATAAAGAGTCTTAATGATTTTTAATAGCTGTATAATATTCCATTCCATGGATATACTTTAACTCATTCTTCTGATAAATGTTAAATTGTTTCTCATTTGTTTACTATTTAAAATAGTGCTCAAAAAAACAAAACAATAAAAACAAAGAAAGAAAGAGAAGTGCTCTACACACCTACTGCCCAGATCCTGGTTTCAAAATACCTTTCTCCACTAAATGGAACCAGGGATCCTTGGGAAAATGGCTGATTCCAGGGCTTGCACAAAAACAGTGAGTCTAGACTATCATGTTGTGCCAGAAAGTAGGAAAGTGTTCTAAAAATGATCGGGATATATCAGAAGAACACAGAAGCTTGCTTGAAGTGGTCCTATTTGCCAATCTGGTCCAATTTGAGCACCAAAATAATAAAGATTATATCTTAATAATTAATATAATATTGTTAATATTACATGTTAATAAAGATTATTTTATTATCTAAAATTAGAATCTATTAGTCCACATGGATATAAAGAAAAACTAAATACATAGAGAAAAAGAGAAAGCTCTTCCTTAGAGTACAAAGCAAAAAATATAGAAGAAATGATAGAATTAGAAAATCACCATTTGGCAACCATCATATTAATAATTGACTCATGTACGAATCAACATTGGACACTAAAATTAGTGGGTGAAAGTTTGAGGAATAACCAATTTTTTTTTCTTTTGGTTTCAAAGTATACCCACAAGATACTTATTAATGACAAAGAGAAATGTAGTATCTTTACACTAAAATAACCTGGCAAACACCTTAGCCAAGTGATCAAAGTTAATACCAGTAAGTAGACAAAACTGCAGCACGTGCCTCTCAGTGTGGTTCACTAAGGAAAACACAGCAACGCTTCTGTGGTATTCTTGCCAAAAGTGCAGGACATGAACCTAATCACAAGAAAACATCAGATTAACCCAAAATGAGAAAATCTCTACAAACTACCTGGCCTGTACTCTTCCAAAAATGTCAAAGTCATGACATACGAAGAAAGACACAGTAACTGTTACAGATTAAATGACACTAAAGAGATAAGCCAATGAATACAACTCATGGATTTTCTTGCTATAAAGAACATTACTGGGACAATTGAAGAAATCTGAATCTTATCTAGAGAACTTATTCTGTTCTCTAGATAAGATTATAGTATTGTATCAATATTAATTTCTTAACTTTGATAAATGTACTGAGATTGTATGAAAATGTTCTGGATTATTAGGAAATACACTATGAAGTACTGAGGGGTAAAGGAGTGCTTTGTCTGCAATTTACTCCCAGTGCAGAAAAAAAGAAGTTGTGTGTGAGTGTGTATGGAGAGAGCGTGAGAGGAAAAGAAGGAGAAGAAATACGATAAAATGTTAATATTTGAGAATTCCAGGTAAAAGCTGTATTCTTTGGTTATTCTTGCAATTTTTCTATAAATCTCAGAATGTAGGAACAGTAAATTTTATAAACAGTACTCTAGTGAACGTCAATACATATAAATATTTGTGTTATTCTAAAGGTGTTATTGTGGGATAAATTCCAAGTGGAATTGTTAAATCAAAGAATACACACATCTTAGATTTTCAGAGAAAATAACAAAATTCTATTTTTCTCCTGTGTACAATTTGACAGTCCACAGATGACACAGAAGATAGAACATTTTCTGACACCTCACCATCAGTGAACACTGTCCTAGTTTTGAATGGAGTCTGATAAGTAAGAAATGAGATCTCCTTGCTGTTGGGATTTTCATTCCTTTGACTGGTAGAGAGGTTGAACATCTTTCCATATATTCAATAACCATTTGAATTTCATTCTCTTTAAAGTGCCTGTTCATATACTTTGCCATTTCAGATGTCATGTTTTTCTTAATCATTTATAAGAATTATTATGTTCAGAACAATAACCAATGTAATATTGATTGTAAATGTTAATTTCACTAGTTTATCCTATCTTCAACTTCTTTTATAGTTTCGTATAATCAAATCAGTCTTTTCCATAGGGATTCAGGATTTCATATCATGTTTAGAAAAATCTTCTCTATTCCCAAGAATATAAAAACATTCTTCCATGGCTTCTTTTTCTGGAACTTTTATTGTTTTATTATCGCTATTTTGCTTTCTAGATCATAATTAAAATCCACTTTGGAGGGTGATAAACTGAGTCTATGTAAAACTTTTTAAAGTTTTCTACCGATAGAAGGGAAATCAATAACAATCTGTAAACTAAATGCTCCGCATGTTCTATCTTTAAAACAGCGTGTCACAATTCAATTTCCCTAGCTTGCTAAAGATTTATGACTAATTTGGATCCCAAGGACAGGTTTGGTAGATTCTCCCCCAACCCCAGTCCTACTCTAACAGATGACAGGATGTGTAGGAAAGATGCTGTCACCCTTCCCAAATAAGCTATCTTTTCCCAGAAATAATATCTTAGAGTAAATATCCGCCTAGAGAGAATCTAGTTGTTTTCTGCTTAGATGGGGCTGGCGGGCAGTATCAGTCCCTTTGATCCCTTGAAAGCACATGGGCCTATGGGCTGCCATCCTCTTGAAGGATCCTGTCATTCCCTGTCAATCCACATTAAACAAGGATGGTGTTTTGTAACAATTTATCTCCTTCAAGGTGATTTAGATATTTTCTGCCAAGATTATGCTAGAGGATGTCATTACTTTTGTCCTGTCTGTCTCGTTATTTTTATTGCCAGAGAATGTTGTTGTTTACTTTCACTGATAATCCATCTCTCTGGGAAAAGATTGTATTAATACTTTCATGCTGGGTAAAATCTCCATTTTTACATGGAAGAACACAGAAATAAGATTTCTGTCCCTGTTCTTTGAAGATGCTGTCACAAGTAAACAATAAACAACCCGAAGAAAAAAGGACTTTAAAACTAGCAACATGTTTTGAGTAGAATACTTTAAAAAGAAAAGAGCATCTATATAAGCATTCAGTTACATGCAAATCGGCATCTTTGAAACCACTTTGGTTAAGAGGAAAGCTTTGGACTTAGTCATTGCTAGCTAAGTAACATTGAATGTGTGTTATACGCACTTGTAATTTCACTTGCCTTATCTGTAAAACAGAAATAATAACAGTACTGTGTCCTAGTGTTGTTGTGAAGAATTATTTAGATAAATCCATGGAAAATATTTGACTACTACTTGGTACATATTAAGGACTCAAGGAGTATTAGCTGCTGTCATCGTCATCATCACTGTTATAAATAATCCTTATACATTGCAGTAATAACTATCTAAAATAATTAGATTCTAAAATAACATGACATATTTAATCCTTAATAGTATTATATAATATAGTACACAAATGCCCTTGTATTGAATATTGACAGATATTGATGGGACCAAAAGCGTCTCATTAACTCATAAACTATTAAAACTGAAGCCTCTCACTGAAGAGGCTTGTAATGGACTTGCTGTTAATAAAGTAAGACTTCTTTCTCATGGTGTCTTCTACCATTTTTTGGACCATTCTGAAAAAGGTGGTTGCCTGACATCTGTTTGATTTACACCTTGGACAGCTCCTTGCACAGCCCCTAAATTTCTCGTTCTGTGACTCCCTTACTCCTCTCGTTCTCCCTCTTGTTCAATGCCCAGCTCCAATACTTATCCTCCCAGCCACCCCACCACCACCTTTAAGTTTAGAAGGATTTTGTTACTCCTATTCTGTTATTCTTCCTTTTTAACGTTCTGTATATTTCACATTTGGGGACAGAATCCAAGTTGCTAGGAAATAGACTCTATGATGTATTAAAGGAGTTAAACATCACAATAAGTTATATAAATATAGAACAAGATATAAGAAGCAAAGAGAAAATAAGGTCAAAAAATGAACAGTTAATTATGAAACTTAAAACTGACTTCTGTGTCTAATCTCATCAGTGGTTAGAATTACTGGACCTTTTTATGTATTAAGGAGTATCACAAATATAACATAACTTTATTTAACATGATCAAGTAACTCATGATATCCTTGGAGACAATGGACAAACACTGACTGCATAAGATTCAGATAGATTGATTCAATGGCAACTGAATTGCCCTGCCCGACATGTGCTAATTAATGGACTGAGGAAGGGGAGGCTCTAATGGAGAACAACAATTAAAATGTTATATGCTGTTTTAAAAGTTATTGATATATGCTTAAGGCACATAGAAATGCACAGATTTTCAGGTATCTTTCACTTTTAACAAATGCAGGCACCGAAGTAACCCACCCATCTCTCAAGGCATAGGGTATTTCTCTCTTCAGGAAGTTCCCTGTGCCCCTTTCTGCAGTCAGTCCCTCCCACCTAGAAAATAACTCTGTTCTGATTCCTATCACAAAAAAATTAATTTTGCGTGGTTGAGAACTTCATATAAGTGAAATCATGCAATATGTACTTTTTGGACTCTGGCCTCTTTCACTTAGCATAATATTTTTTGAGATGCATCCATACTGCAGAGTATGCTACTAATTTGATCCTTTTTTTGCTGAATAGTATTCCATTGTATGAATATGCTAGTTTGTTTATCTATTCTCCAGTTGATGGACAAACACCTGGGTGGTTTCCAGTTTTTACTATTATGAATAGAGCTGCTATAAACATTCTTCTACTAGGCTTTCTGTTGATACGTAGTTTCATTTCTCTTGGGTAAACATTAGGAAGTACAATGCTATGTAAATATATGATTTTAAACTTTAACTCTGTAAGAAACTGCCACACTATTTCCCAAAGTGGTTTACCATATTTATTTCCACTAGCATTATGAGAATTTTGAAAGCTCCATATCCTTGACAGTATTTGGTGTTGCAAGTTGCTTTTTTGATTTTGTTTTTGTTTTAAATTTTAACCCTCCTAATAAGAGGTATCTCATGGTTTTAATTTGCTTTCCTGTGCTTCATGATGCTGAGCAATAAGTTCTTTGTCAGATATATGTCGTGAATGTTTTCTCCCAGTTTATGAATTGACTATTCATTTCTTGGTGGTGTCTTTGGAAAAACAGGTTTTGATTTTGATGAACTTCAATCAACAACATTTTTTCTTTTATGATTAGTGCTTTCTGTTTCATTGCTAAGAAATTTTCATTTTGCTCAAGGTTGCAAAGCTATTTTACAATGAATTTGTCTAGAAGCTTTATAAATTAGCCTTTAAGTCTATAAGCCCTTTTGAATTAATTTTGACGTGTAGTATGGAGTAAGTAGGGCGGTATGTTCATTTTTTTCCCATGTGGATATCCAAATGTTCCTACACCATTTGTTGAAAAACCTTCCTTCTCCATAAAACTACTTTAGTAATTTTGTATTAAAGCATTTGACCATATGTACATAGGTCTATTTGGGGGCTCTTTATTCTATGCCATTGATCTATTTGTCTATATTTGACCAATACCACACTATTTTGATTACTAAACCTTTATACAAGTTTTGAAATTAAGTAATGTAAGCCCTTCAACTTTTAAGATTATTTTAGCCATTTTAGAGATTTGCCCAAATCTTCCATATAAGTTTTAGAATCAGCTTGTCAATATCTCAAAAATCTTGCAGTTGTTTTTATTAAGATTTCTTTGAATATGCAGATCAATTTGGGAAGAATTTATATCTTAAAGATATTGAGTCTGCCCATCCAAGAACATGGTATATCTTTTTATTTATTTAAGCTTAATTTAGTTGCTCTCAGCAATATTTTGTAGTTTTCAGAGTAGAGTTTCTATACATTTTGTTAAATTTATTTCTAAGTATTTTATGTTTGGAGATTTTTTAGAATTTTCTGTACACAACCATATTATCTGAAAATAGTTTTGTGTTTCCCTTAAAATCTTGTCTCTTTTTTTTCTTAATGCATTGGCTGGAATGTCTATCTTGTACAATGTTATACAGAAGTAGGGGAAACTTAAAATTTCAACACTGAGCAGTAAGCTTTTCATAAAGGGCATTCTATCAGATGGGTGATGTTTCCATCCATCTCTAGTTTGGTGTGAATTTTTATCATGAATAGGTGCTAAATTTTGCCAAATACTATTTCTGCATTTCTTGCAATGATTGTGAGCGATTTTCTACTTTAATAAACTATTGCAATGTAATCTGAATTACGTTGATTTCTGAAATTTAAAAGAATCTTGCATTTATGTCAACACTATGTGGTCATGATGTATTATGGTTTTAAAATATATTACTTAATTTGATGTGCTAAGATTTTATTAAGATTTCCTACAACTATGGTTATGAGAAATACTAGTTCATAATCTTTTTCTTGCAGTATTTTTATCTGGTTTTGGTAATAGCATAATGCTGGCCTTACAAAATGAGAATTATCTTTTTCTCCTCTATTTTCTAAAAGACTTTGTGTAAGTTTAATATTATTTCTTAATTAAACGTTTGACAGAACTCACCACTGAAGCCATCTGGGCCAGGAATTTTCTTTGTGGAAAGGCTTTTATTAAAATTTCAATCTCTTTAAAGTATTAGTTATATTGACTTTTATTGCTGTGTAACAAATTATCCCTAAAACTTAGCAGTTAAAAGAACAAACATTTATTATCTCATAGTTTCTATGGGTCAGAAATCAGGGAGCAGCTTAACTGGGTGCTTCTGGCTCAGAATCTCTTGTGAGATTTCGGTCAAACTGTCAGCCTAAGCTGCCATCATCTGAAGATTCAACTGGAGGAGAGTCCACCTCAAACCACTCATGTGGTTTTTGGCAGCCTCAGTACCTTGCTGGTCATTGGCTGGAAACCCCAGTTCCTCCCCTTGTGGGCTTCTTCATAGGCTACCTCACTGTCCTCACAGCATGGCAGCTGACTTACCCTAGAGTAAGTGATATAGTAATGTGTGTGTGTGTATGTGTGTGTGTGTGTGTGAGTGTGTGGAAAGAGAGAGAGAGAATATCCCATGATGTCTTTTATAACCAAATCTCAGAAGTAACATGCCATAATTTCTGTTGTAGTCTATTGATTCTATTGGTGTGAATACCAGTATTGCTAAATGCACAAATTAATAGAATCATAAGCAGTGGAAAATATATACTTTTTAAAATGAAGTATTTGTCCCAATAATATCTGCACACACACTGGGAGTTTTATGTTCCTTTCTGACACTGATATAGAAAGGCATTGACAAACTGGAGTAAGTAGGCAAGGTAATAGCCAACAAACATTGTTGAGTGTTTCTCAAATGCCAAATGAAGAATGGTACTTAACAGATGGTTGAAAATCTTAAAATTAGCATATTCTTTGACTTGATGATCCTACCTTTATAGATTTATCCTGAGAAAATACCTGGATAAGTGCACAAAGAATTGTGTGCAAAGGGTCTTCACAGTGTTGTTCAGCAAAGAAAAACATGCAAAGAACTTAACTTGTTCAGAAGTAAGGGACTGTTAAATAAAATTTGTATTTAGTAGCTGTCAAAATGATTTTCTAAAGAATATTCATTGACATGGGGAAAGATTTTTATTATTGGTTTTAAATAAAATGAAAACAAGTCACAAAATAGAGTTTCCATATAATGATCCCACTGTCGAAAATATATGTTTATTTTTTAAATGTAGATATCATTACTCAAAATATGAACAGCTATGCTAGCGTGGGCATCGGTTGTTTTGGCTCATCCAGGACCCATTTCTCCTTCTCCTAACAACAAGACACAGGCTTTCCAATTATCCCTTTCTTATCTTCTGCCCAATGATTGGGTAAAATTAACTCGAACCCAAGCTCAAAAAAGGGGTAGGCATGTGACCTAATCTCAGCCAATCATTGTATTCCCAGACAGTCACAGATACTGATTCAGGGATGGGATTGAGAGAGTCAAGCCCCAGACTTTTGTCTGAGTAAGTCTGGAGCTAAGATGGCCATGTTGCCACTGCTTGGAAGCCAAGAGATGGAAGGACACCTGATGATCATTTGACCTTGCATCTCCAGTCAAGCCTACTGTCCTCACCTCAGTCAGGCTCCAATACCCTGTACTGTGACATCACTCCTCTCCCCACCACATATACCCCTGCTTTGCTTAGCTCCATTTCATGGCTTTTGGACTGAATTAGGAAAAAAGACAGGAAGAAAGGATGGAAGGGAAGGAGGGATGAACAGAGAGGGAGTAAAGAAGAAAGCTTGGTTTTCATTTATTTTTTTTTTGAAAGAGGGCTATATAAGAAATTAGGGAAATTTATTTTAGACAAAGGAAAACAGAAAAGGAACTATGATCATTGTCTTCAGATAGTTTAAGGACCCATGTATAGAAATACAAAAAGAACTCATTTTGAATTCAGTGATATAAGACACAGGGAGGCATATTTTCTTCAGGATAAGCAACATAGTGTTTTAACAGTGTGAACTGTCTAAAGGTAAAATGGGATGCCTTGTAAAGTTATGAACCCTTGTAACCACAAGCATTCAAGCAGAGACTGGATGACAGCCGTCAGAGTTTTGTACAGAAGATTCATTCCTATTTTAAAAGAAGGGTAGTACCAAATGACAACTAAATTAGTTAATCTGGGTAGGTAACTAACTTGGGAAGCCTGGGCTTTCATTTCATCTTTTTATTTCCTAATATGATAAATCAGTCCTTACACACCACACTTTTAAACATAAACTGAAAACACATCTGAAAGAGAATATCTGGGAAAAGCTGTATTCACAATCTTCTAGTGGCAAAAATAATTAGGTCCTGATCTTTCTGTGACTCAGAACAACCAGTAGTCAATACGTTAAATACAAACAACCTTAGAGGACACAGAGTTCCCTTGTGAAAAATAGAACTACTCTGAATTACACAAAGAAGAGAAATTTTCCTTGGATAAAATGTAAAACATTACATACCATATCAAGGAAAGAAAATGTTATATTTTTATCAACATGGGACTATAGAGTGTTTTCTATGAAAACAAGCATGACAAAGTGAAAAAAAACAAAAATGTTGATACATTTATAAACCATCAGAGTTTAGCTAATGGAATAAAATCTCAAGTCCTTATAGAATAAATTTTACACGAGTGTTTATTCCTTTAAACAATAAAAGTTTTGTTTTGATAGAAATCTTTTTACAAACGTATAGGCACATTTGCCACTTTCCTGTCTTGTTAAACACAGACTACAAAAACGTATTTTAAAGTGCCTTTCTGACCCACACAATTATCACTCTATACTCAGCTTACACTGATGCCCTTGGAGTCTGCTGAAACGTGTGTGTGTGTGTGTGTGTGTGTATATATATATATGTATCGCTACATTAACATCCCATTGATGTGTGTTTTGACTAGTAGTGTCTCCTTTTTAAAGTTTTTTGGTTTTCTTCCTTACTATCAGAATCTAGTCTGTCATTCTTCAATCCTGTTAATAAGTCTATCTCTAGCAGACTTTTTCCTGACGTTAAATTGTGCTGCTTTTTATCTGCTGCTGTTTTGAGAAATGGATAATTTAAGCAGAAAAAGAGTCCATACGAAAGATTAGATCAAAATGGTAGACTGAGCACGTGTGTATGCCTCGTCTTTCTTTCCCCAAATCCTTAGAAATGGAAGAAATAATATGCTGTATGTGTGCAATATGAGAATATATGGCACGTTTATAATGAATTTATCTGAAGTGGAAAATTCCTAGGAGAGAACACACCGTTTGGAATATATTGTTCCCTGCAGTACTGGAGCTGGGGTTGAGGATTCATGATGTAGAGACAATCAAAGCCATGTGGCTTGTGGCAGGGTTAATTCCTAAAAGAAAGGGGGCCTTGACCAACAAAAACAAAGCATGTTCAATATGCTGACACTTGCTACAAGGAGGCCTTCCCCACCGCCATCCTGGCCACCTGTCAAACTTTGAGAAACTTGGATTTCAAAATGAGAAACTGACCCATTTCGGTTTAACTTGAGCAGAATTCACATTTTCTTCAACTCAATATGCAAACATCTTCTAAGAGTGGTAAACTTTAATTGGTATGTGAATTATATTATTAAACCCATAAAATATACCTTAATAGTTTTGGAGCTAGAGACTCATGACTTTCTTCAGTTCTGGAAAGTTCCAAGATATCACTGCTTCAAGTGTTACCTCTCTGCCAGTCCCTCCATTCTCTTCCGCGAGAACTCTTGTTAGAAGGACAGAATTTTCATGTCTATCCTCTATATCTCTTAATTGGCTTTTCATATTTTAACCTCTTTTGTCTCCCTATGCTGTGTTTTAGATGAATTTCTCAGACTATCTTCTCATTCCGAAATTCTCTCTTTTACGACACCAGTGTATCAATTATCTATTGCTGCCTAACAAATCACATCAAAACTAATGGTTTGAAATAAGAGCAATCTCTTATTTTTCATGATTTTGTAGGTTGGCTAGGTGTTTTCTTGCCTGGACTCCTTCATGTAACTCCATTCGTCTGGCAGGTCAGCTAGGGTCTGGACTTCACTGGGCTGTCGGACAGCTGAGATGGCTGAACGCCTTATTCCACATGCTCTCTCACTACCCAGGAGGTAGCAACCCAGGCTTCTTTCATGGTGACTTTAGTGTTCCCAGAAGCAAGGGTATGAAAGACCCCCATACTCAAGTACTTTTTCAAACCTCTACTTGAGTCACTTTTGCTAGTGATCCATTGGCTAAAACAAGTCATGTTGCCTAGCCCAGATTCAAGGGATGGAGAAGTGGACTCCACCTTTTGATAGTAGGAGGTACAAAGCACGTTTGGCCAATCTTTGCAGTTTACCATACCTGGCTAGAGTTTATCCATCTTCTATATTTTGTATTGCAAATATAGTTTTTCTTTTCCAGTGTTTCTAACTAATTCTTTTTCATATCCACATATTCATTTCTATGCCTATTTTATTTCATGAAATCTTGTTCCTTGTAATGAATTCCTTTCTTTCCTTGAAAGAACACACTTATTTTAAGGTCTTTGGCATATTGTGTCATGCAATTGATTTCATACGGGGTGGATTTATTTTCTGATTCTTGATTTTGTTATCTGTTTTATCATTACTTTTTTCATGAGATTTATTTTGAGGGGTAGATTTTGTTTTGATTTGTTGTTTTGGTTTCTTCTCAGTCTCTCTCCTGTACCCATCTTACTTTTACCTTCTCTCCCACTCCTTCAGACCTCAGGTCCAGGGTTGAGTCTTATAATGTGTTTTGGGATTCCTACACTATTATGACCTATGGGTTTATAATGAATTTAGGCCTTGGCACCAGAAGCAGCTTGACTCAGTTCCTAGTCACAAGTCCTCTTGCTTCCTTAGCCTACAGCTTCCTGTAGGCCTCAGACAGCAGGTCAGCAACAAGGAGAAAAGCAGGAAAATAGAGCTTTTCTTTTTCAGCTTCCTTTCAGAAAGGTGAGGCGGAGAGGCCCCACTCCGGCCACTGGCTTCAAACTATGAAACAGGCCAGATCCCCCATCTCCTGGGGAGAAGTTAAAATGTTCATTACCAGCAGGAGCCATCCATTCCCCACTTCTATTTCCAGGCTCATCATCTGGCAGGCCTGCAGCTTCAGTCTCACTTACTCGTTCACATTTCTGTCTGTTTATGAGCCTTGAAGATGTTTACATGTTTTGGACTCTGTCTATGGCTTTTCCACTTAATCTGTTATGGGTTTCATGTAGGTGAAATATATTACACATGGATCTACTACCCAACTGACCAAAGCCCACAATGGTTTTAGCAAAGCACCTTATATTAGTTCAAAAGTACATGACAGTAAGCACATGAAAAGATGCTCAATATCGTTAGTCGTTAGGAAAATATAAATTAAAACCACAATGAGATGCTACCCCACAATTATTAGAATAGCTAAAATTAAAGACTGATCATACCAAGTGTTAACAGTGATATAGAACAACAGGAGTGTTCATACATTGCTGGTGAGAATGAAAAATTATACAACCAATTTGGAAAATAGCTTGGCAGTTTTTTAAAAAGTTAAACGTATACCTACATATATGATTTAGCCAGTCCACTCTTTGGTATTTATCCAATTAATGCATTCCTCCATATAAATACTGGTACATGAATGTTTATGACATCTTTATTTGTAACAGCCAAAAATGAGAAACAGTCCAAATTCCATCAACAGCTGGATAGGTAAATAAACTGTGGTATATATATACAAGGCAATGCTACTTGGGAATTAAAAAGAACGGGCTATTAATACAAACATCAGTATGACTAAATCTCAAAATAATTAAGCTGAGTAAAAGAAGCCAGACAAAAAAGCATACTACATTTTATTTATAAACATTCTAGAAAATGTAAACTAATCTATAGTGTCAGAAAGTAGATCAGTAGTTGTCTGGGGATGAGCATGGGAAATAGGGGAAGGTGGGAGGGAGAAATTATAGAGTTAGGGGGCTGCTGGAGGTGATGGCCATGTTCATTACGGTGATGGTTTCACAATACAGTAGTTCCTCCTTATCTGCAGTTTTGCTTTTTGTAGTTTCAGTTACCTGAGGTCACTGGGGTCTGAAAGTATTAAATAGAAAATTCTAGAAACCAACAATTCATAAATTTTAAATTGCGTGCTGTTCTGAGTAGCATGATGAAGTCTCATGCTGTCCCACTCCATCCTGCCGAGAAGGTGAATCATCCCTTTGTCCTGTATATCCTACCTGTTAGTCACTTAGTAGGCATCTCAGTTACCTGATCGACTGTTGCCTATCTCAGTGCTTGCATTCAAATAACCATTACTTTACTTAAAAATGGCCCCAGCGCCAAAAGTAATGATGCTGGCAATTCCAGTATGCCAAAGAGAAGCCAGCCAGAGTGCTTTCTTTATGTAAAAAGGTGACAGTGCTTGACTTAATAAGGAACAGAAAAAGTCATATCTGAGGTTGCCAAGATCTACCAATCTTCTCTCCGTAAAATAGTGAAAAAGGAAAAAGAAATTCACGCTAGCTTTACTGTTGCACTTCAAACTGCAAAGGTGTGTGATGAGTGCTTAGTTAAGATGGAAAAGGCATTAAATTTGTACAATAAGATATTTTGAGAAAGAGACCACATTCACATAACTTTTATTACAGTATATTGTTGTAATTGTTCTATTTTATTAGTAGTAGTAGTTATTGTTAATCTCTTACTGTGCCTAATTTATAAATTAAACTTTATCATAGGTATATATGTATAGGAAAGGACATAGTATAAATAGGGTTTGGTACTATCTAAGGTTTCAGGCATCCACTAGGGGTCTTGGAACATATCCTCCCACAGATAAGGGATGGCTACTGTACACAGATGCCAAACTTCAATTGTATACTTCAAGTATATCCAATTTATTATATACCAATTATATCTAAACAAAGCTGTTTAAAAAATTAATTTGATGTTATTATATATCTGAGCTTGTTTAGCTTGGACATATTAGTTTCACTTAAAAGTATAATGTTGAAAAAACAATTAACGATGACAACTAATATTTATTGGGCACTTTGCCATGCCAGTTATGTTAAGCCTGTTACTTAGGTCATCTCACTTGATCCCCATCAACAAACTTAACCAACTAGGTACTACTAATAATGCCATTATCTAGATAAAGAAACTGGGGCTTCAAAGGATTAAGTAAATTGCCTAATAGGCAACTCGTGTACTAAGTGATAAAAATGGGATTTGAACGATATGCTGTGGTTCTAGGGCCCAAGCTCTTAACACCACCGCAAGTCAAGTGAGAAAGGACAGTTTGCCTCACTCTTACTCAGTTTCCAAGTTTTGACCTTTGAAACTGTCCTCTCTCCCCACTCTCCCTCACCCCCATTTTTATCTCCTAGGAAAGACTAATAAGCCAGTTTCCAGGCTGGGAGTCAGGAAAGAGCACCACCTTTTGGTTATACTGCACCAGGTTCCATGTATAAGGAAAAACTGTGAAAGACTTGGAAATTATGGGATGTCCTTGCTAGTTTATACAGCTAGTGACCACCTTTGCTTGTCTTTGACTGAGCTATTTTACAACTTTGTAGATATAGAAATTAACTTGTAGAAAATGGATAGTAATGCAAATAATTCCTGTCCATAGAAATGCAAACTGTGTCTGGTGGAATGCTTGATTATTGCCCTGTGGACAATGGCTTCTTTTGGCCAGGTTTATCCATTTATATATTCATTTCAGCATTCCTCATCTGACTGTAAGTTGTCATTTGAACTGCTTGTAGCATCTACTTGTTCCCTCATTAATTAGTGAGTTAAATAAAATCTTTGACATATCTTCATTTTATATTTGTATGAGAATTATGATTTTACCCTTTAAAAAATCTATCCTTTAACCCATGTATATTACAGTATAATTTGAAATCACTTTAAAAATTGTTACCTAACAGAGCAGCTCACTGAATTCAGTAATCTCTTCCTTACCCTGTCCAACTATGAAATTCCCTTCTGTATATATTTTCAATGACTGTGAGAATTTCAGCTCTAATGTAAGACAATGGTGATCCCCTCTCATTGCATCTAATTAGGAAAAGATTTGGGAGAGGAAAATAGAGAGTAGAAATGAAATAGAGGTGGAGAAGTAAAAATAGGGTTTTTCCCCCCCCTACAAAGAGATATAAAATTTAAAAAGAATAAGAGGGGGAAAAGTAAATGTAGGCTTCAAGAATGCCTTCTTTTGACATCTGTAAGGAGAAAGGAAGGAAGCCAAATACATGTTCTTTGGCTTAAAGTGATCATAGAAAGAACTGAGACTTTATAAAACTGAGTATTTGGAGAGAGTAAGAAATACCTGCTTTATGATGGTGAGTGTATTAAACACAGATGACTCATGGTTTTTTTCCAGTTCAATCCAAGTTCTTTTCCATCCCTTAGCTAAAGCAGCAAGGAGGTAAGACAGGAGACATGAGTCCTGACCAAGGTACAGGTCCCTGGAGCATAAGATTGAATAACGTTGGATACAGAAAATCAGAAAGCATTGATAGATCCAAAACTGAACAAAAGACTCTTATTATCCATATTATCTGCCATAAAGAAAATAAGTTCATGGATATCTAGTTAGAACTGAAAGAGAGGGGAATTCATCTGAGATGACATTCATAATATTTAACAACCTTAAGGCATGAGAAAGACCTATTTGGAAGGATGCAGGGCCTCTAGGGTGCAGGGTTCTGGAGGCCCTTTGCTGTGCCTGACATTGACCTGGTGGAGTTCATGCTGGATCTTGGGAAGTTCAGTAGATCTCAGGGGAATAATCAAGACCACTGGGGCAAGGGTCTGGCACTTGGAAGCCTTGGGGCAGTAGCTATTTACAAACTGTGTGGAAGTATTTCACTATTTTAAATAAAATGTTCCTCTCCCCCCCCCCCTTTTCTAAGTAGAAAGTGAGAAGTGTTTGTAAAATTATTGGTCACTGTATGAGGTTTGGAATGTGCATAGCTGCAAATAATAGACAACTCTACCACAGTGGCTTAAACAGAAGAGTTTTTTCATGTCATGATAAAACAGACTAGCTATGAGAAGTCTAGGGCGTGGACATAGGGATACACAGTGACATCATCAGGGACTCAGGCTCCTTACATCTTTGTCTTCCACCATCCTAGCCATCCTCATCACGCTTGTTGCCTCGTCGTTACAAGATGGTTCTTATACCCCTCCATTTCACATCTAAGTTTCAGAAAAGAATAAGATGGAAGAGTCAAGGAGTAGTTATCTGTTTTAGCAGAGCACATACACAGCAGACTTCTGCTTATCTTTGGCCAGAAGAGTGTCACGTTACCTACCTGGATGCCAGGCAGCATCAGGAGGTCAGTATTTTTAGTGATGCACTTTGTTGCCTTGAGCAAAGTGAGAATTTGTTAGTAAGGGTGGAGGGGAAAAATAAATATTGGTGGGGTAGCACTTACCAGACTCATCTAAAAACTCTATCAAAAATTGGATAGAATTGGCTCTACCGATGAATTCTTAACATTTACCAAAAAGTCTTAAAATAGCAAAGTACAGTGCACTCTGCTATGAGTTTTTAAATAAATGTATTGTGTCACTCAGTAAATGTTATATTTAAATTTCACATCTGCAAAGATGTATATAATCACAACCTCATGTTTAAGTGGAAGCCGTTGTATTATGTATAAGCTGTTTCCAAACATGTATAACTAATCAAATTTCTAAGCCAAATTTCTTCATCCATGCAGAAAAAAATGTTCCTCATTGATGTTCACATAAAAGCTTTTTGTGAATGTAAAATTAATTTTTCTAGTGTTTGTGGGGAGAGAAAGGGCATAATTAAAAACTGTAAAACTATCTTAGTTGAGGCAATCAAACATAAAGGAATTTTCAACTTAAAAAAAATTTGAATTTCAGAGTTACCTGCCATTTTGAGGTAATTACATTTTGCTCTTCCTGGTTGTGCTGCTTTTCTAGAGTGATATTCAGTTTCCATTCTGTCTTTGTCTATTTTTGTTTGACTTTTAATTTTTTTCTCTATTTCAGAACAGAATTTTTACAAGAGCAGTAGAGAGCTTTTCTCCAAATTGCCCAGCATTACTTATCTCTTCTCTAGAAAATGGAATTCTCATCTGTCTCTGCAAAGAGGCTTTTCATAGTTTCTAGTGCAGCAAATGCAATGCAATAAGCTACGCTCCCAGTTTAAAAACATCCATGATGTAATATGTAAGAGTTCATTGGAGAATAACCCTTGCATAATATGTTTGAGCATGGCTTATTTAGTCTGAATCCCCATTTGGGAAGAAAAATGTCTTCCGAATAGTTTCCTTTTGGTAACTGTTAATACTGGTGAATCCACCTCTAAATACACCAGAGAGTAGAGGGGAATCAGGGAAAGACCAACATATACAGTTAGCTCTTCGTATGCCTGGATTTCACATCTGAGGATTCAACCAACCATGGATTAAAAATATTAAGAAAAAAAAATTCAAAAAATTCAAAAAAGCAAAACTTAAATTTGCCCTATGCCGGCAACTATTTACATAGCATTTACATTGTATTTACAACTATTTACATAGCATTTACATTGTATTAGCTATTATAAGTAATCTAGAGATGATTTAAAGCATACAGGAGGGGACTTCCCTGGTGACACAGTGGGTAAGAATCCACCTGCCAATGCAGGGGACACGGGTTCGAGCCCTGGTCCGGGAAGATCCCACAGGCCGGAGCAACTGAGCCCGTACACCACAGCTACTGAGCCCACGCGCCTAGAGCCTGTGCTCTGAAACAAGAGAAGCCACCGCAATGAGAAGCCCGCTCACCACACGAAGAGTAGCCCCTGCTCGCCACAACTAGAGAAAGCCCGCGTGCAGCAACGAAGACCCAACGCAGCCAATAAATTAATTAATTAATTAATAAAAAAAAAAAAGTATACAGGAGAATGTGTGTGGGTTATATGCAAATACTACACCATTTTATATAAGGGACTTGAGCATCCTCGGATTTTGGTATCCTTGAGGGTGAGGGAGTCCTGGAACCAATCCCCGACAGATACAGAGGGGCTACTGTGCAGTTAAGATGCTGATATTCATCTGTCAGTGGACATTTAGGTTGGTTCCATGTCCTGGCTATTGTAAATAGTGCTGCAATGAACACTGTGGTACATGTCTCTTTTTGAATTATGGTTTTCTCAGGGTATATGCCCAGTAGTGGGATTGCTGGGTCATATGGTAGTTCTGTTTTTAGTTTTTTAAGGAACCTCCATACTGTTTTCCATAGCGGTTGTAGCATCGACATATATACACGTCCGAATGTAAAATAGTTAGCTAGTGGGAAGCAGCACCATAGCACAGGGAGATCAGCTCGGTGCTTTGCGATGACCTAGAGGGGTGGAATAGGGAGGATGGGAGGGAGGCTCAAGAGGGAGGGGATAAGGGGACATAAGTATGCATATGGCTGATTCACTTTGGTGCACACAGAAACTAACACAGTATTGTGAAGCAATTATACTCCAATAAAGATCTATTAAAAAAAAATGCTGATATTCACCTATTGCACATATAGTGCTATAATGCCTCAATCAAAAACTAATGATTCTGGGCTTCCCTGGTGGTGCAGTTGTTGAGAGTCTGCCTGCCAATGCAGGGGACACGGGTTCGAGCCCTGGTCTGGGAAGATCCCACATGCCGCGGAGCAGCTGGGCCCGTGAGCCACAACTGCTGAGCCTGCGCGTCTGAAGCCTGTGCTCCGCAACAAGAGAGGCCACGACGGTGAGAGGCCCGCGCACCGCGATGAAGAGTGGCCCCCACTCACCACAACTAGAGAAAGCCCTCGCACAGAAACGAAGACCCAACACAGCCAAAAATAAATAAATAAATAAATAAGTAAATTTAAAAAACAAAAACAAAAACAAAAACAAAAAAACTAATGATTCTCTAAAAAATAAAAGTGGAGGGTAATAAGACATTTCCAAGATAGATGTTAGTTCTATGTTTATATATGCAATTATATATGCAATTTTTATGCAATTCAAATTAACTCAATGTAAATAGACTGAAATACTTATTACATTGGTTTAAGTCCATTTATCCTAAAATTTATGGCACTAATGACCGATGTGTAGTGGTGACCTCCTTTCCTTCTCTCCTTTCTCGAAGCCCAGAAAAATGGCTGTTTGACATTGAATGGACCCAGTGAGTCACCTAGATCTAATCAGAGGTAGCTTTAAATTTGGCCAGAATTTGGTGTCACTATAAAATGTCATATCCTGGTAGTGAGAATGTAAGTTGGTTCAACCATTTGGAAGATCATTTGATAATGTATCAAGAGTTTTTAAAGGCACAGCAATTCTACTTTGTGCTCACATCTGATCACCTCCTTTGGATAAAGTAGATTTATATAAAGTGATGTTTGTAATAGCATATTTATAAAAGAAAAAAATGGGAATAACCTAATTATTAAATTGTTAGGACATAACCTAATACATAGTTATAATCAAAGATAGGGTACAAAAAGGTAGAGTTTGATGCATTACATGTATACATGATCTGAATTTTTAAAATTATTTATATAATAAAACTCAATATTTTTAAATTACTGGAAGGAAACTCAACCATGTAGCAGTCATATCTAGGTGAAGAGATTGCATCCTTCTTTACAAATATTATATAAATATTTAATAATTAATATTACAAATAATATTTGATTAATTATTTTGAGTAAATTCCTAAGCATAGAAATGATATGAGGAATATTGCTATTTTTAAGTGTTTTATGTCACATTTTCAAATGACCATCCAGAGGTATTATACCAACTTATATATTTTTATTGTAAGCAAGTCAGTTTCTACATGTGTACCTAGCTTACCAGATCTTCTTTGTATTTTCTTTATTGTCCAAATTATCTGAATTAAACAAAAATATTTTAATAATAAAAAATACTTACATATGTTAGAAAAATGGCTGTGAAGGTACAGTATTAGAAATGCAGATCAAATGAGATATAACCTCTCATCCCTCAACAGTGATTGTTAGAGTTTCTTGGAAGCAGCATGAGACCCATATGTCAACCTCAAATATCTGTTTACCTTCCTTTCTTTGATTGGTAGGTGTTTCTACTTAAGTGTATCATCATCCATCTTACATTAAAAATGGGACTCCAAACCTAGCTTCCATTAGCCTCATTTCTACCAGTGGTACCGTCCTTCTCTCACACTTGAAACCTTTGAGCTAGCTTTGACTTTCTCCTTCTTTGCCTACCATATCCAGTTACCAAATCATAAACTCTCCTGAACCTGTTTTCAGTCCTTTCTTTTCCATTCCCATAGCGCCCACCCTAACACAGGTTTTTATTACCTCTTTTATGCAACAAATATTTATGGAACACCTAGTCTGTACAAGGCATTCCACTATGGCAATGATATTAGGACAGATGTTGTTTCTACCCTTGTGGAATATATAGTATAGTTGGGTGGACAGACAATTATACAATTAATTATACAATTAATCATGTAACTACAGTTGCTTCAAAGAAGACCTAAGAATTATTAACAGAAAGTAACTAGAGAGGCAGATCTAGTCTGGAGGGCTCAAGTGAAGATTTCTTGAGGAGGTGCCATTTGCCTTGAGCTCTGAAGTGGTGGCATTAACTACAGGAAGCAGGGAGAAGCAATCGAGGCATAAAGAAAAGTATGTTCAAAGAAACTGAGGAGAAAAGGACCTGGGGCATTCAGAATACTGGGGCAAAGCCATTTGGATGGAGGACAAAGAGAGGAGGTCTACCCTGAGGCTGGCAAGGTAGGGTGGCCAGATCATGCTGCCCCTTGTAGGCTATGTACTAGATTGTAGCCCTTGAACAGCCCAAAGTTAGCCTCTGCCTCCAGGTTATAGAACTACTATTGCCCACTACAACTAGATACATCTTTCTAAAAGATCTGCTGGAACACATCAGTTTCCTGACACAAAGAAAACAGAAAAAAAAAAAAATTATCACTTAGAAGCTCACCACTGCCTACAGACTCAGTAGACTCCTTGGACTTTGATTTGGGTTGAATTGTGTCCCCCCAAAATTTGTATGTTGAAGTCTCTACCCCTAGGATCTCAAAATGTGACCTTATTTGGAAACAGGGGAAATAGTGACCTTATTTGGAAATAGATGTAATAGTGAACAAAAGGTCATTCTGGGGTATGGTGGACTGCTAATCTGTATAACTCGTATCCTTATAAAAAGGGGAAATGTGGACACAGATGTATGCACAGAGGGAGAGTGCCATGTACAGATTGGAGTTAATGCTGCCACAAGCCAAGGAAATACCAGAAGCTAGAAGACAGCCCTAGAACAGATGCTTTGCTTGTACCTTCAGAGGGAGCATGACTATGCCAACAACTTGGTCTCAGACTTCTGTGCTCCATGTGAGGCATTTCTGTTGTTTAAGGCACTCAGCTTGTGATACTCTGTTATGGCACTCCTAGCAAACTCATAGGAGCTATTAACTTTAATTTTTTCATTTGAGATAAACTGTTGTCCCCAGACACACAAGAGGACTATCACCTTTCTTGTTTTCCTATTTCCTGACTACAATGCTTTCCACTGCTCTCTGCTTATCTACATCAGTTCTTCCTTTTAAAACCCACCCATGGGAAGCCCCTTCTCTTTTGAAGACTTATATAAGTATTTTTTAATGTCATATTCACACAATTCTTGTAAGCTACCTTAAATAATTTGGGGAACATGGTGGAGTAAAATAAATGGATAAAAAGATAGCGGGTTGCCCAATTGCAATACTATTCATTGTCTATTATATGTTACCTTGTATTGCCATCTTGTTATGGATTTGTCATCTCTCTCCAACTAGACTGTGTACTTCATGACCTTTCTCTACTTATTTGAATCCCCCCAAAGGAGTTCACCAAATCCTATTTGATTGCCTGAAATAGGAGTCCCTGACTGATCCCCTGTAAAACCTGATCTAGTTGATTTCTAGTAGCTGCCGTGATGCTAACTTGCTTCTGGGTTAGGTGCTCAAATTCTCACTCTCAGTATCCACCTTCAGCATTCCTCTCCTCTCTGACCATCACAGCCCCCCTTTCCCAAGGGTCTTAGGGCTTTGGAGAACCAAAAATAGACCTCCATCAAAAAGGATTAGAAAATTCAGGACTGAGACTCACATATATTAAAGTGTGTTCAGTTTAGAAACTCATTCAAGAAAGGATACAACAAATAATGGATATGTGTTTTTCCTATTGTAGGTCTAGTTCTACTATTAAATATGAATGAAGAAAATGAAGCTAATAACATAAAATTGCTTTTAAACAGGATTGGAAATTTCTGCTATGATTGAAACATGGATATTAGGGGGTTTTTTGTTGTTTTTTTGTTTGTTTGTTTTTTTAACAATGTGAAATTCAAAATCTTGTGTTCCTAACTAAACTAATATTTATTTCTTTGAGCATCAGAAACAGAAGACAGTTAATACTTCATGGTTACTTTACTGCTAGTTTATTTTAAGGAATCATACTGAACCACCTAGAGACATATGTTAGTGGGTAGGTAGAATATGGTTAACCTAGTAATTAAAAGAATATTATTTCCCCTTCAGTTAAGAGGAAAAGTCAAATGATGCTAATGGTAATAGTTAAATAGAGTATACAATATCTATAGCAAATGATTGTTTTCAGTTGCTATATTTTGATGGTAAGGAACCTGAATTGTATTTAGAACTAAACCTGACTCTAATTCCAAAATAGGCACAAACCATTACAATTTTAATGACTATTAGATGGATTGTGCCCACGATATATTATCTCAGAAGCCACCTCTACATAACATGAATTCATTTTAAACTCTGAGTTTAGAAAGACAAGATTCTATATGGAATCTAAAAAAAACCAAACTCAGAGAAACAGAGGTGAGACTGGTGGTTGCCAGAGGTGGGGGTGGGGGGAATTAGGTGAAGGTAATAAAAAAATATAAACTTCCAGTTATAAGATAAATAAGTTTTGGGGGTGTAATGCACAATATGATGACTATAGTTAATAGATATTGTATATTTGAAAGTTGCTAAGAGAGTAAATCTTAAAAGTTCTCGTCATAAGGGGGGAAAAAATGTAACTATGTGAGGTGACAGTTGCTAACTAATCTTATTGCGGTAATCATTTTGCAGTGTAGATGTATATCAAATCATTATGTTGTACACCTGAAACTAATTTAATATTCTAAGTCAATTATATCTCAATAAAACTGGGAAAAATTGAGTTTAAACATTATTTTAAGGGCTTTCTTCTTTTTTAAAAAACATTTATTTATATATTTATTTTGGATGCACCGGGTCTTAGTTGCAGCATGTGGGATCTTTGTTGCGGCATGTGGGATCTTTAGTTGCAGCATGCAGACTTTTAGTTGTGGCATGCATGAGGGATCTAGTTCCCTGACCAGGGATCGAACTGGGGCCCACTGCATTGGAAGAGCAGAGTCTTACCAACTGGACCACCAGGGAACTCCCTAGGCCTTTCTTCTTTATTGTTTGTTTCTATCAACTAAATTTCTATGTAATTAACCTGTAAAATGCTGTTAGTTTGTTCTGTTTAAAATATATCTGAAATACAGAGAATATGTTTTTGGTTGGCAGCCTGTGAGATGGCCCCCAATGATCCCCACCTCCTAGTATTCATACTGTGTATTACCTCCCCTTGAGTGTGGGCTGGACTCAGTGACTCATTTCTAAAAAATACAATATGGCAGAAGTAATGTTTTACCCCTTTTGATATGAGGTTATAAAAAGACTGTGGCTTCTGTCTTGGGTACTCTTGCTCACTCTCTTGTTCTATTTTGAATCTTGCTCTCTCTTGACTCACCTTGGGGAAACCAACTGCCATAAGTGAGGCAGTCCTGTGAAAAGATGCATATGTGTAATCTTGGAAGTGAATCTTCTGAGGCCAGCCAAGAGCCACATGAGTAAGCTCTGAAGTGGATACTCCTATAGATGAGACTACTGCTCTGGCTGACAGCTGGACTGTAATCTCAGGAGTAACCTTGAGCCAAAACCATCCAGATAAGCCACTCCCAGATTCCTGAGCCACAGAATCTGTGTGAGGTAATAAATGTTTGTTGTTTCCACACACAGTTTTGGGGTTATTTGTTACATGGCAGTAAATAACTAATACAACATAACATTGTGTGCTATATAGTACATCTGTTTTCGTTCTGTCCTGAAATTTGTCCAGTCATATTTTGGGTATTTGGAATGGGGCTGCTCACTATATAAAATTCGGTCTTCTGTGGAGAAACACATCATTATAGTCTGATTTTCGGTGGAAATTTTTATAATCAATCTTAGTAGATTACAACGCCCTGTTGTGTTCTGTGTTATGTGGGTAAATTTATTTCAAAGATCTTGATGAAACTCCTGATAATGCAAAAAAATAAATAAACAAACACAACTCCAGTACTTTAGTATTTATAGTACCATTACCACTATGCTTAGATGCATCTATCTTAAAATGTTAAGAACTTCTATATGTTTGGAATGTATTATATGTTTTGTTCACTACTTCATTCATTCACTTTCCCATTAATTCAGTTAGAAAGCATCTGTTGAGCCCCTATTATGATCAAACATTACACTAGGCAATGGGGATAGCAAGAGGAATATTGCTAATTCTGTGCTCCAGAAATGTAAGGTCTAATAGGATAGACAAACCAATCATGATAATAGAGGGTGATAAATGAACAGAAATAGCAGTTGGTTGTGGGTGCTGTTAGCACAGCGGAGGGGTAGTAGGAGGATGAGAGGAAGCTTCTTTTAGGAAGTCATGACTGATTTTTTTTTTTTTTTTTTAATTTTATAGCTACTTTATTTATTTATTTATTTATTTTTGGCTGTGTTGGGTCTTCAGTTCGTGCGAGGGCTTTCTCTGGTTACGGCAAGTGGGGGCCACTCTTCATCGCGGTACGGGGACCGCTCTTCATCGCGGTGCGCGGGCCTTTCACTATCGCGGCCCCTCCCGTTGCGGGGCACAGGCTCCAGACGCGCAGGCTCAGCAGCTGTGGCTCACGGGCCTAGCCGCTCCGCGGCATGTGGGATCTTCCCAGACCAGGGCTCGAACCCGCGTCCCCTGCATTAGCAGGCAGACTCTCAACCACTGCGCCACCAGGGAAGCCCAGTCATGACTGATTTTGAAGGATAAATAGGATTTTGTCCACTAAAGGAAAGCTTGAGGAAATCTTAGATAGATGTATGTCAAAGCACAAGGCAGAAACAGAGTTTACAACTTCAGAGGCATCAAGTTGTTTATTACGGCTGTAAGGAAAAAGGGTTTGTGGTGACAGTGAGACAGAAAAGAAGCTAGAGGGATTGGCAGGGGCAGATCTTAAAAGAATTTGTGAACCAATTTAAGAATTCAGATATACCAATTTGTTTCCAGAACACTAGCTACATTAGAATCACCTAGAACACTTAGTAAAATTATACATTCTTATGTCCCACCAGAGACCCATTTAATCAGATTCTGTGGACTGAGAATTAGACATTATAGTAAGCTCTCCTAGTCAGTGTTTCTAAAATTAGTGAACATATGGACCATTTTTGTAGGAAAAATAAATTTTAATTGACCACAATTATTTCTAAATAAAATACAAACAAAAAATTGAGAAAACAATGAAATTTAAATCTAGTAACATCAATTTCAATTGTGCGATGATGTTGTTTGTTGAGATAAATTGTTGCTTTCTTAGTGACTGTGATTCTTCCTGCTGCTGTAGTGATAGATCTTCAGGGTTTAGCATATGGATAAGATTGTATATCATGTGATGACTCAGTTCATCCAACATTTTTTCCTATTTGAACTACTGTGAATTCTAATTTATGCAGCCCACTTGGATGTCATCTGACCTCCACTTAAAAATTTTTTGGATATTGAGTCCATGTACTTATTAGGATTAAGTTCATTTACAAGTGGCAGTAACCCAAATAATTAAACTGGATAGATGTTTATTACTCTCTTATATAAGTCTGGGAAGGTGATACAGGCTTGGTATAGTCTCCACAGTGTCAGAAACTCAGGCTTCTTGTACACTATCCTGTTGCTCGGCCCTAAATGAGCACTAAGTATCTCATCATCTAAGAGGGGTACTCCAACTCCAGTCATGAGACTACATTCCACACAACAGAATAGAGAAAAGGGAAGGAAAAGGTCATGCTTTCTTTGTTTAAGGGCACTCCCCACAGGTTGCATGTTCCACGTTTAATTATATCCCATGGCCACACCTAGCTGCAAGGGATGCTGGAAAATAAGAGCCTTTATTAAAGGCAGTGTTTCTATTACTGAGAAAAAGGGAACAACAGACTGTGACAGATTATTGGTAGACAAATTGCAATCTCTGCCACATTTCATTATTTTCTTTTATAATTCACCCACAACACAAAAACTTGTACTATTTTTTGGGCATGCTCTCATAAACATAAAAGTAGACAAGGACACTAAATAAGGTAGTCATTGAGATCTTCCAGAATACACTTGTTTATATCATCTTAGATCATCATGAAGCTGAAAATACAAATGTAAAATATATTTTTATTTAGTCATGGGATCTATGAGAGAATGGGACCCCAGCTTGAGCAACACCACCACCGTTATGAAAATCATAGATTTGAACATCAATGCTAGGTAATCTAGAACCATTAAAGAATTTTAAGCAAACTTATGCTAACAACAGTATTAGTTCTTGAAGTGGGAGGGCCTATGGAGAGCCATGCCCAAATCTTGGGGGATTCGCTTTTTCAAAGCATATCACTATACCTCTTGTTTTTGTGATATAAACAGCAGAAAGTAAAGTTTGATAAGATATTCATGGAACTATATGGAAGGTAAAGAAAAAAACATTTTTGAAAGTTACAAAGTGTGACAAATACTGCTTTAGAAAGACCACTCTGGCAGGAGTGTAAAAAATCATTTGAAGATGAAACCAGCAGTAAGGTGCCCAGTAAAGAGGCTATTGCAGTTATATTGATACAAAGAGAAAATAAAGGACCTGGGCTGTCACTGGAGTGGAAATGAAGAAGAGCAAGTCTGTGCTGACTTGACATTTTCTGGCTTGGACCATGTGAATGTGGATGGTCTTGCTATTTATCATGTCAGTAAATCCGGGAGGAGATACAGGTGTCATTTGCTCTTTCACTCATTCATTTACCAAATGCTTTTTTTTGGGTTTCAACTATAAATCACATACTGTTCTACCCACTGAGAATATTGTGTGAACAAAATAAACTTTGTCCCTGCCCTCGTGGAGCTACCACTTTAGTGATGGAGAAAAATGCATGAGCAAATAAATATTGAATTACAATCGTGATAAAAAGAATAAAGGGGAAACAAGAGTGCTAAGAGACAGTGAGGGGATTTATATATAATAGTGTTGTTGGGGGAAATGATTTTTACTTTAGATATTTATTTTTTAGATGATTATGGGGTATACTCTTGGAAAAGTCCCAATGCACTGAATACACAGTGGAACTGGGAGGAAAAGCTGGCCTTAGGATTAAAGATTTGGGGTTCATGAGTGTATTGGCATTAGTTAAAACCATGGATCTCAATTATGACCCCAAGAGAAAATGTGCAGGGTCTTAAAATCATCAATTATTGAAAGAAGAGGTAGATTTTTAAAGCATCTGCACTGATTGATTGTATTCTGAGAATATTACTTTTCTACATCAGTATAGGGTATAAAAATAATTACAAATAATTTTCATTAAATTGTAATGTTGACAACCACAAAAATTGTTACTAATACGGTGCAATGTGCTTTCAGAATTTCCATTTGGTAAGTGTGTAAGATTGAGAGGCAGTTAAGCTTAATGCTTAAAAAGCACAGAATGTTCTGAGTGCTTCTGTTTTCAAATGCGGGCTTTGACCCTTACTGTATGACCAGAGGTTAGTTACTTAAAATCTTTCATCTCAGTTTGCTTCTCTTGGAATGGTAATAAGCCTTATACATGTAGAGTGTGAAAAAAAATGAGAAAAATGCCAGCAGTCTATGGCATACTGTGCTCAACTAAAATATGGTAGCAACTCCAAGTATTATTCTTATTCTTAATACTCAGTATCAGTAGTAGTAGTAACAGTACTAGTAAATACTTGTTCTGTGAGAACTTTCTGAAAATCTGTGGGATATCTTGGGCTAGAGAATTGTCAATATTTTGATATTTTCTGGTTAATGTTGCCTTTTCTCATATGAACATAAAAGAGAGATGTGCTTCTTTTCTGTGTTTGAAGAAAGAATGTGGGAAAAAGGAAGAGAATTATGGAAACATTAAGAAATAAGGTCAGGCAACCAAAGACATGCCTTCTGCCACAGGAACTCAAAATCTAAGGTTTTTCAAGATCCCCATTTGCTCCTGGGACCTCAGATACTTAGTATTGATAAGAAATATGATGATTTCTCATTTCAAATAAATGTGGAGATTATTTCTTTACTGTACTATTACATTATTTTAAATATGAAAATGTTATTAAATTTTCTTGATTATTGGGACTGATTTTGAGGGAGCTGAAGATGTGGCAGACAACTTTATATTTACCTTTACCCCTTTATTCTATTTAGACATTTTTTGCCCTAAACATGTAGCACTTTTATAATTTAAAATATAGTTAAGATTGGTTCAAGATGGCGGAGTAGAAGGACGTGTGCTCATTCCCTCTTGGGAGAGCACCGGAATCACAACTAACTGCTGAACAATCATTGACAGGAAGACACTGGGACTCACCAAAAAAGATATCCCACATCCAAAGACAAAGGAGAAGCCGCAATGAGACAGTAGGAGGGGCCCGATCACAATAAAATCAAATCCCATAACACTGGGTGGGTGACTCACAAACTGGAGAACACTTATACCACAGAAGTCCACCCACTGGAGTGAAGGTTCTGAGCCCCACGTCGGGTTTCCCAACCTGGGGGTCTGTCAACAGGAAGAGGAATTCCTAGAGAATCAGACTTTGAAGGCTAACGGGATTTGATTGCAGGACTTCGACAGGACTGGGGGAAACAGAGACTCCACTCTTGGAGGGCACACACAAAGTAGTGTGCACATCGGGACCCAGGAGTAGGAGCAGTGACCCCATAGGAGATTGACCCAGACCTACCTGCTAGTGTTGGAGGGTCTCCTGCAGAGGCGGGGGTGGGGGGGTGGGGGGTGGCTGTGGCTCACCATGGGGTCAAGGACACTGGCAGCAGAAGTTCTGGGAAGTATTCCTTGGTGTGAGACTTCCCAGAGTCCTCCATTAGCCCCACCAAGAGCCAGATAGGCTCCAGTGTTGGGTCGCCTCAAGCCAAACAACCAACAGGGAGGGAACCCAGCCCCACCCATCAGCAGACAAGTGGATTAAAGTTTTACTGAGCTTTGCCCACCAGAGCAACACCCAGCTCTACCCACCACGAGTCCGTCCCATCAGGAAGCTTGCACAATCCTCTTACATAGCCTCATCCACCAGAGGGCAGACAGCAGAAGCAAGAAGAACTACAGTCCTGCAGCCTGTGGAAGGAAAACCACGTTCACAGAAAGATAGACAAAATGAAAAGGCAGAGGACTTTGTACCAGATGAAGGGACAAGATAAAACCCCAGAAAAACAACAAAATGAAGTGGAGATAGGAAAACTTCCAAAAAACATTTCAGAATAATGATAGTGAAGATGATCCAGGACCTCGGAAAAAGAATGGAGGCAAAGATCGAGAAGATGCAAGAAATGATTAACAAAGACCTACAAGAATTAAAGAACAAACAAACAGAGACGAACAATACAATAACTGAAATGAAAAATACACTAGAAGGAATCAATAGCAGAATAACTGAGGCAGAAGAATGGATAAGTCACCTGGAAGACAGAATGGTGGAATTCACTGCCATTGAACAGAATAAAGAAAAAAGAATGAAAGGGAATGAAGACAGCCTAAGAGACCTCTGGGACAACATTAAAAGCAACAACATTCGCATTTATAGGGGTCCCAGAAGGAGAAGAGAGAGAGAAAGGACCAGAGAAAATATTTGAAGAGATTATAGTCAAAAACTTCCCTAACATGGGAAAGGAAATAGCCACCAAAATCCAGGAAGCGCAGAGAGTACCAGGCAGGATAAATGCAAGGAGAAACACGCTGAGACACATAATAATCAAATTGACAAAAATTAAAGACAAAGAAAAATTATTGAAAGCAGCAAGGGAAAAATGACAAATAACATACAAGGGAACTCCCAGAAAGTTAACAGCTGATTTCTCAGCAGAAACTCTACAAACCAGAAGGGAGTGGCACAATATATTTAAAGTGATGAAAGGGAAGAAACTACAACCAAGATAACTCTACCCAGCAAGGATCTCATTCAGATTCGACAGGGAAATTAAAACCTTTACAAACAAGCAAAAGCTAAGAGAATTCAGCACCACCAAACCAGCTCTACAACAAATGCTAAAGGAAATTCTCTAAGGGAGAAGCACAAGAGAAGAAAAGGACCTACAAAAACAAACCCATAACAATTAAGAAAATGTTCATAGGAACATACATATTGATAATTACCTTAAAGGTGAATGGATTAAATGCTCCAACCAAAAGACACAGGCTCGCTGAATGGACACAGAAACAAGACCCATCTATATGCTGTCTACAAGAGACCCACTTCAAACCTCGGGACACATACAGACTGAAAGTGAGGGGATGGAAAAAGATATTCCATGCAAATGGAAATCAAAAGAAAGCTGGAGTAGCAATCCTCATTTCAGATAAAGTGCACTTTAAAATAAAGAATGTTACAAGAGACAAGGAAGGACACTACATAATGATCAAGGGATCAATCCAAAAAGAAGATATAACAATTATAAATATATATGCACCCAACACAGGAGCACCTCAATACATAAGGCAACTGCTAACAGCTATAAAAGAGGAAATCGACAATAACACAATAATAATGGGGGACTTCAACACCTCAGTTACACCAATGGACAGATCAACCAGACAGAAAATTAGTAAGGAAACACAAGCTTTAAATGACACAATAGACCAGATAGATTTAATTGATATTTATAAGACATTCCATTCAAAAAGAGCAGATTATACTTTCTTCTCAAGTGCACACAGAACATTCTCCAGGATAGATCACATCTTGGGTCACAAATTAAGCCTTGGTAAATTTAAGAAAATTGAAATCATATCAAGCATCTTTTCTGACCACAACACTATGAGATTAGAATTCAGTTACAGGGAAAAAAACGTAAAAAACACAAATACGTGGAGGCTAAACAATATGTTACTAAATAACCAAGAGATCACTGAAGAAATCAAAAAATACCTAGAGACAAATGACAATGAAAACACAATGACCCAAAACCTATGGGATGCAGCAAAAGCAGTTCTAAGAGGGAAGTTTATAGCAATACTAGCCTACCTCAAGAAACAAGAAACATATCAAATAAACAATCTAAACTTACACCTAAAGCAATTAGAGAAAGAAGAACAAAATAAACCCAAAGTTAGCAGAAGGAAAGAAATCATAAAGATCAGATCAGAAATAAATCAAAAAGAAATGAAGGAAACGATAGCAAAGATCAAAAAAACTAAAAGCTGGTTCTTTGAGAAGATAAACAAAACTGATAAACCAGTAGCCAGACTCATCAAAGATAAAAGGGAGAAGACTCAAATCAGTAGAATTAGACATGAAAAAGGAGAAGTAACAACTGACACTGCAGAAATACAAAGGATCATGAGAGGTTACTACAAGCAACTCTATGCCAATAAAATGGACAACCTGGAAGAAACGGACAAATTCTTAGAAATGCACAACCTTCTGAGACTGAACCAGGAAGAAATAGAAAATATAAACAGACCAATCACAAGCACTGAAATTGAAACTGTGATTAAAAATCTTCCAACAAACAAAAGCCCAGGACCAGATGGCTTCACAGGCAAATTCTATCAAACATTTAGAGAGGAGCTAACACCTATCCTTCTCAAACTCTTCCAAAATATAGTAGAGGGAGGAACAATCCCAAACTCATTCTGCGAGGCCACCATCACCCTGATAACAAAACCAAAGATGTCACAAAGAAAGAAAACTACCAGCCGATATGACTGATGAACATAGATGCAAAAATCCTCAACAAAATACCAGCAAACAGAATCCAACAGCACATTAAAAGGATCATACACCATGATCAAGTGGGGTTTATCCCAGGAATGCAAGCATTCTTCAATATATGCAAATCAATCAATGTGATACACCATATTAACAAATTGAAGGAGAAAAACCATATGATCATCTCAATAGATGCAGAGAAAGCTCTCGACAAAATTCAACACCCATTTATGATAAAAACCCTGCAGAAAGTAGGCATAGAGGGAACTTTCCTCAACATAATAAAGGCCATATATGACAAACCCACAGCCATCATTGTCCTCAATGGTGAAAAACTGAAACCATTTCCACTAAGATCAGGAACAATACAAGGTTGCCCACTCTCACCACTATAATTCAACATATTTTTGGAAATTTTAGCCACAGCAATCAGAGAAGAAAAAGAAATAAACGTAAATTGGAAAAGAAGAAGTAAAGCTGTCACTGTTTGCAGGTGACATGATACTATACATAGAGAATCCTAAAGATGCTACCAGAAAACTCCTAGAGCTAATCAATGAATTTGGTAAAGTAGCAGGATACAAAATTAATGCACAGAAATCTCTAGCATGCCTATACACTAATGATGAAAAATCTGAAAGTGAAATTAAGAAAACACTCCCATTTACCATTGCAACAAAAAGAATAAAATACCTAGGAATAAACCTACCTAAGGAGACAAAAGACCTGTATGCAGAAAATTATAAGACACTGATGAAAGAAATCAAAGATGATACAAATAGATGGAGAGATATACCATGTTCTTGGTTTGGAAGAATCTACATTGTGAAAATGACTCTACTACCCAAAGCAATCTACAGATTCAATGCAATCCCTATCACACTACCACTGGCATTTTTCACAGAACTAGGACAAAAAGTTTCACAATTTGTATGG